>NC_083594.1:4676698-4881698 GCF_027579695.1 Neoarius graeffei | reverse complement strand
GTCGCCTGATAACAATACCACCCGAGTGAGTAAAATAATTCACTTGGGTGGACTCCACCAAAATAGCGGGACGAGGTCAAGCCTGACTTCCGCAGATTGCTGGAAGGAAACTGGTGTCCCTCCCTACCCCGCTCCATCTGTGGTTCTGCATCTGCGCGCGCGCTTTTTTTTTTCCTCTTTCTCTCTTCCTTCCCCCCAACAAGTGAGGCAAAAGAAAACCCAGCAGAGACGTAGTGCTTCCTCTTATACAGACAGAGAGCCGGGAATCGCATCTGATGCGCCGTCTCTGCCTCTCTGTGCCTGTTACAGCCTCAGGTCTGTGCTTTCCACGAGTGTGTGCATGGTCGCAGCTGAACGGATGACGTTATGCCAGAGCTTAAAGCTGCAGTGGCCTGTAATCAGGCCAAGGAGGAGGCGTCGGCTGCTCTCTGGTCTGCTTGTTGTTCTGTCATGTTTCAAAATGATTCTTAATTTCATAGAAGCTCAGAAAATCCTGGAAGATTTACTGTGATCAGTCTGACAGGATGTCCATGAGCCGAGCCATACATCGTAGTATCTTGTGCATGCAAATACAGACTGGGATTATTTTTACTTAATCGCGTGACCTACTGAAAGATATTCATGCCCCAGCTGACTTTAATGTTGTGTTCTACAGCGTGATTGATTATACGTGTTATCAAGGTGTGGCGGTTTAACATGAATATTTAATAATCGAGGCATTTCCAAGGTTCATGAGTTCCACTGATTTTTGAAAGGTGTAGTAAAAAAAAAAGGCACCAGAGACATTAAACAGGTCTTATTTTTGCATCAGTTATTTTTGAGGGGCTTCCTTTACATACCACTTCGTTTTCAGTTCACTAAGATTTTTCCAATTCTATGCAAAATTGGTGAGATTCAATAAAAGCGGAAGTCCAAACGGCCAGCACAGATGATTCCATGGATCAGTCCTACAGTGCATGTGTGGACGGACGTTTCTTCAGATCTCCACTTGCAACTTCAGTTCTTGTCTAGATGACATTTACCTTTTAATGCCCAGAAATGGAAGAAAAACTCATAACTGGGGTTTCATCCTGAACCTAACTGTATATTGAGATGATGCAAAGAAAAAAAAAATGAAGCTTGGAAAGTAGTAGCAGATTTATGGTGTGTTGCTGGAATAGTTAATTTGCTTTGCTAATCTTCTAATGAAACAGTACAAAGCTGAGCTCGTAACTTGTAAATCAGTTTTCACCTTTATTAGCGCGTTAATTAGTGTTAACTAGTCAGTGTTGGATGTATATGGTTACTATCATTTATCAGAACTAACAAAAAGAAATGCTGAACAAGGCCACGCCTACAATGGACAGATGACAAGCATCACCTGTCATGATCTGTAGCCATCATGTCTCTCATACTGCCATCTGTTCATGTCCACGTTTTGTTGGCAATAAAATATTTTTCGAGACTAGCTCTGTGCAAAGAACAAGCCGAGCGGTAAAGTGTTAGCGCCTTGACTAGCAAATGAGAAATAAAGTGCATGCTGTGTGTGTGTGAGATGAAAAGCCTGCACCAGTGCAGGCCGAGTTCCTGAAGGTTCTTCCTCTCTTCCCATATCACGTCTTCATCATGTTACTGACAGGCGGTTTATCCAACATGAGCGTGAAACTATAGCTGTTGAAGACTTTACGGTTAAGACACATCAAGTGCTCTCAGAACACTGGTGTACCTCATTTAGCTCAGAAAATACATAGTGGAAAGAAAAGCTGACAAATCATGATCGTGAGGAGTGACTGGAACAGCTTCAGTGCTCCTTAGTGTTAATTCATGCTTTAGTTGGAGTTTTTGATGAAGATGGTAGTGGAGAACGTTATTGAGCACGTTGCTGTCTTAAAATATTCCAGAAGTGTTAAGTTTAATTTGAGGTAAGATCTGGTGACCATGAAGGTCATGGCAGCTTGCACCATTTCCTGAGCCCTTAAAACAGGGGCGGAGTCATCCTGAAAAGGCCATGCCTATTATTATTATTATTATTATTATTATTATTTGCAGTTAATCTGGACAGGATTACATTTATGTTGGGTTCTGGGGTTATTTCCTGCTTTACATTTTACAGGAGCTACCCTGCGGTTTTGTTTCTGTCTCAATTGGCCCTGTCTGCTTTTTTTTCTCCGTCCTTTTCTGAGAAAATTCCAGGAAGAATTATGGACAGTTTTTCACCAAACCTGGAACTCGTCTGAATATTTTAGTCTGGATGCACAGATTTACATGCAGATGTTGAAAAAGAAAGGCATTTGACCTGAAGTTGCTTGCCGTGTTTTAAATTCGTAGCACACGTATCGGTGACCCTCGCGCAGATGTGAAATATTTTTCAAGTCAGGAACTTTTAAAAAAAAAAAAAAAGGGATTTTTTTTTTTAAATAGTTTGATTGTGAATTGTTTTTAAATTGTTGCTGGAACTTTAGTTTGCCCCAAACTGATGAGGCCAGTGTCTCTCATCGAATGCTTTGGGCTTCTTGTTGTGAATGTGTGTTCTAAAAAAAAAAAAATTAGACATCCTGCAGATAAACTAATCCGGTCCAAATAGAGCTCAACTAGAACCAAACTGTACCAGGAAAATAAATTGCATAACAAAGCCTCTAGGATTTTTTTTTTTCTTTCAGTTTATAGGAGCTAGAATTCAGGTTGCGTGCAAATGTGAGATTGAATTGTTTGTTCAGTTGACTTTTTTTCCCCCCATCCATTCATTTTTTTTTCTTTCTCCCATTAAGTGATTATTGTTTAGCATTACTCAGTGCTTCTCCCCACCAGTCATTTTTAATTTTCTCCATTTCTATTTTCCAGATCCTGAATGAGAAGAGTGGACTGTTAAACAAAGCACAGTTATGCAGACGATCAAGTGCGTTGTGGTTGGCGATGGTGCCGTTGGTAAAACCTGCTTATTAATCTCCTACACAACTAACAAATTCCCTTCTGAATATGTACCAACGGTGAGTTGCACTCTCCTCTGTCTGTCTATATATAAAGGTCTTTTTATTTTCTTCTCAAGAAAACGGTCATTGCAAGCTGCCAGTTCCTGTTAAATGTGTCTTTCTTGTATTCTGGTGTATATAAATACATTGGTGGATGTTTTCAGGTCTTCGATAACTATGCAGTTACGGTTATGATTGGTGGAGAACCCTACACCCTGGGACTGTTCGACACTGCAGGTACGGTGCATTCAGAAAATTAAAAATAACATTGCCGGTCGAGATGCTGATTCACATAAGAAAGGGAGGTGCACCGGTGGTGTTGAGCACCGGATCCGTTGTTGTTGTAGGAATAAGAGAACCATGCGTCACTGCATTCCAGGCACACTTCGGGAAGACGGTTTGAGCTTTGAGGATCCTCTGTACGTGTGTAAACTGACAGACAGCTGGTTGCTTTCTCTCAGCCCTGAACTTCCTTTCTCGGTTGCGTGTTGTGGTTGTCACACCTGTGAGACTCGTTTTGAAGTGTGTGGTCGTGTCCTGCTGGGACGTGGATGAAATACTTGGAGTCAGGAGTTCAGTTTTGATTAAATGGTTAAAGCTGTGTGGTTTAGGGGTCGAGCGATTTAACCAAAAATATCAGTTTTTCCTGAAGGCATTTCTACAGTACAGAACTCGTCTTATATTATTAACTGCCGAAAATACAGCAGTGTTGCACTTATTTAAAAAAAAAAGTTAGACTTCAACACTGAAAAGTTTTTCCTTTACAGTTTCAGACTGTGCAACATTTTAAGCATCAAATAGATGCCTGCTTGGTTTTTGTTTCGTCTCCAGCCCCAGTGCAGCCTCTGTACAAAATGGCTGAATCAGCATGCTTTAAAACATGATTTCCTCTTTTCCAAGGGAAAAGATTTTTACTCTTACTCTAAGCCAGTAATGCCTCATTTATGACTGGTTTATTCCAAATGCTACTGTCCATTGATCTTTTTTTTTTTTTAAATTTATTTTTTTTGGATTGGTGACTGATGGTTGCTAGAGGTGGGAAATATTATGATGTATAATGAGATCATGAAATTCACAAAACACTTCCAAGTTGTTGCACATTTCTTGCACTTAAACCTTAATCAGTGAATTTGGTTCAGATTTAGTGTTTTAATTAAAAGCATTTTTTTTTTTTTTAATAAAACCAGCACTCCTGATTTGCTGTCCATTTGTTAGCAAGCTTGTATATCATCATGCATATCATAGAAATGTTTCTTCAAGAATTGTATGATGGTTTTTGTCACATGACCCATCCCTAATTGCTGCGTGTGTCCTGATCACACGGAGGCTGGTTGTTTTTAGTGATGCAGTGTGTGCTCAGTATTTTGGTGTGAAAGCTGGTTAAGTCTTAGCAAGAGCACAAATGTTTATTTGCAGTGTCAGGGTTGTGAAGTTTTTTGAATTTATCCTCACGATGTGATTAGTTTTGTCGTCATATTGAAGAGAAATAACGATGAGTCTGTATTAATTCATTGAAAATGAGCAATGATTTGACACATGAATGTTTCTGCTGCAAGTCTTTTTCACTGTTGCCCTTGAGAGCGTAAACACAACTTCCACGAACAAAAACGGTTTCGTTTTGAGTGTCATTTCATTTCTTGTTTTCTGGTGGAGGAGCGTCTGGTAATTTTGGTTCGTGGTGAAAAGAACTCTTCAGAATGATTTCAGGATCAGGTGCTTCTTGTTTGGGTTTCCTCCAGGTGAAAGGTCGTGTAAAATATGAGCACGCATGCAAGTGATTCTGAGGGTTGCCATATCTGGAATATTGTGTTGCATCCACCATTTTGTCTTTTTGTCCATTTGTTTAAAAAAAAAAATCTTAACACGTTTCTGCAGTGCTACAGCGTTGTTCTGTGGTTCATTTGATTCACTTCCTGCCATTGAAGTGATTCAGAGTCGTTTCACTTTCTCACCCACTGCAGTTAAATCGTGTTCGAGGTGGACTGGAACCAGGGATTTTAATTCATAAACTGTTTAGACAAGACAGACATACCTGGATTTATAAGATGGATTTATACCTGGATTTCCAGGTATAAAGATGGAAATCCAGGTATTTATAAGATGAAATGTAATTCCATCTTGTCTGCAGTTTGTGTTCTCTGTCTCGATTTAACCCAGTATCTCCTCCTTCCAACAGGTCAAGAAGATTACGATAGGTTACGACCTCTGAGTTACCCCCAAACAGATGTCTTCTTAGTCTGTTTCTCTGTCGTTTCCCCTTCTTCATTTGAAAACGTCAAAGAAAAGGTTGGTCTTGCACTCGTCAGCGAAGAATTATTTATTTCCTCCTCGATCCTCCTTGTCTTTCCTTTCTAACGGAAGAACGTCGGTTTTGTTCTCAGTGGGTACCGGAGATCACCCACCACTGTCCAAAGACCCCTTTCCTGCTTGTCGGGACGCAGATCGATTTGAGAGACGACCCGTCTACCATCGAGAAACTCGCGAAGAACAAACAGAAGCCGATCACTCCGGAGACGGCTGAGAAGCTGGCCCGAGACCTGAAGGCCGTCAAGTATGTGGAGTGCTCCGCTCTCACGCAGGTAAGACTTGTGTTACTTTAGAAAGTATGAAATCCAAATCACTCAGGTGTTCAGGTACTTTTGGACATGTTAAAATTGTTAGCGTTTCTACCAACTGTACAGTTGAACAAAACGTGTTGTATTGGTTGAACACCCTGCCCCCCCGGTTGTTTGTTAGATTTGTGCAGATTGTTGCTTTGTTAGATATGAATCATGACTTAAGGTTCAAATTGTTTTGTTGACGCTGATTATGACTTCTCCTTCAAGGTAAGTTTCGCAAAAACACGACTAGTGAACAAAGTGGAAAAATTTGTTCAGAGGCTCAGAGACACAGTTGGTTCATTTCATTGTGGCTTGTTTGTCATGTAGTTACTTCACTTCTAGAGGACTGAGATTTCTCTCCAAGCTTTCCCCCCCAGTTTGGAATTGTTCTGTATATTGCCAAAGTATGTTTGTTTATTCAGGGGTGGACAAATCAGTAGCCCAGAAAATTGAGTTTGGATGTAGCTACGTTTTTAAAAGTAACACATTTCACTATAGTGCACGCTACTTGTTCTGAATCTGACCACCCACTGCACTATACACATCGAGTCGAAAGCTGGCTGACAGTCGAACCCTTTTTTTTTTCCTTTTAAACGAATAATAGTTGTTTATACAGCACTTCTCTAACTAATATGCGCGCGCACAAAAAAAAAAAAGCTGAAGAAATATCTGTAACGCTTCACAAGATAGAGAAACAAAGCCAAGAATCAGTATAGACCCCTTTCACTGACGTCACCCGAAACCGGAAGTAAACAGACCCTGCGCCATTTTGGAACACCAACAAACTCGTGATAACGGCAGCGGTATGTGAACCCACAAGAATAAAGTGGAGTGGCAAACGACTTAAACAAACAAATCTGAGCTGTTTTATTTATGATTTATTGGCCCAACAGTAGACTTGAAAGAAACCTGTGTGAGACTTGGCAAAAACCTGTGGATATAATGGATAAGTCTGTGCATGATCTGCGGACACTTTGAGGTAAGCAAACACAAGAAATTCAGATTTAAAACATGCTAAATTGGCCTCAAGTTGATAACTGTATGAGGAGCAAGCCTCCCAGACTTCTACAATTTTTAATAATAATAACTATGTGTAGGTTATTCTTAATAACAGCTGTAATATCACGAACCAAGCCACGAACAACATAATTGTAAGCCTGTAGCCCTTTGTAGGCTTTCAAGTCATCAGCAGTGTAGGCACTGGGTGTAAACAACAAATAGTTTACAATGTCTGGGTAGCAAACAGATGGCAGAATTGGTGTCAGGTCCTCCTTATGTATCTGACACGGAGAAATAATATAAATCGTGCTGCCTACCAGATTACAGTCGTCTGTTTTATTGTGTCAGTACTAGTATCACTTACTATACTCATCAGTCATAGATTAGTCCAGTACAACATGACCAACTTGCTTTTTTTTTCCATTTGACTGTCGCAAGTTTTTTCAGGCTGGTACAGTCAAAAATTGAAAAAAGTTTTGGCCTACTAAACTAGTCATCGATTCTACTAGTGTATTAATTGGAGTCGACATGAAAACGTTTGGTAAAAACTTTAAACCAGTACAATCTCTTCTTCAAAGTTTCACCAAATGGTTTTATTTATGCAATTTAAAGCTCATAATACTGTATAACTTTGGTCGAGTAAAAACGGAGCAAAAACATGGCTGAATCCTGAATGACTCCTATTTGTTTAAATAGGGGACTACATAGGCGGCAAAATGTAGTTTCTTTTTCCCTGCCATGGAAGCGCACTTGTATACCGAGGAGGAAAGCAATTTGCATTACAGCCGTGAGGCGGCTCGGCTCAGTTTTCTGTTAGAATTTGGTAAAGAAAAAAAATATGTATATATTATTTACCAGCTTACCGGGTCCATTAACATAAATCTGACAGCTGACAAAGTCGGGATATAAACGAACTTTTGCGTTAAACTGTGTGCTTGGATTCACATAATTTTTTCTGAGTCTTATCATATGGGTCAAACCCATCAATCTCAGCCAGTTTCTCCACATACCGTGCCCTTTCTGCAACTGGTAATGTACTCACATAACCCGAATTATCATCCATCGTGTCACTTTACTCTCGCTCGTACTTTGTTTTATATTGAGTGCATGTACTTGGTCTTCCAATATGGCGCCTAACAAAATCTCGCGGCGCGGTGACGTCATGTGAAAGGGGTCTATAGCTGTGAGCAGCAATTTGTGGGGTCCAAGCACAATAAGGAAAGTGGCCCTGATACTTTGGAAATTTCGTGGTACTTGCTTAGTGCTAATCGTCTGAAATGCCTGCTGAAAGCTGATTGGTTGATGGCAGCTATGTTTAAGTAATCTAATCATTCAGAATCCACTTCCAGCTCCAAATTTCAGCTTGATCGAACTGAGACAGCTAATTGATTTAACTCCGCCCCTTATCGAGGACCACACCCCAGAATTTCGGAACATTGTAGCAAGCAGGAACTTTCCCTGCAAGTTCATGCATTCAGTCTGCAGTTCCTGCTGTTTCAGTAAACCAAACTCCGCCCCACTGGGCGTGAGGCAGATGTTTTGAAATCTGGACGTTCGTACTCTTAGTGATTTGACACCAAGGTTGTGAGAATTGACCAACAAATGTGCAGCGCTAAGCTGTCGTACAAATCACGAATCTCCTCCTCGTGACAGTCCCCTTGTGGTTAAACAGCAAGATGAAGTAAAAATGCTCACTCGATTCAGTTAATACGTCTTACTTGTGATGGAACGCGACGACTCGTAGCCAAAACTTCGGCGAATGACTTGCTCGACTTTTTGTCACAACGTTCTTGATATAAAACTTTGAGAGGAGGATACCGATCAGGTATCAGATGTATGCATTTGTTTTCCTTGCAGCTTGTCAGAAATTTTACTTTGCTAGTGAGCTAGCAAAAAAAAAAAAATTGATTTGTCCATTCCTGGTGTTTTTTAAATAGGTTTTTAGCAATTTTTTTTTTCTTCTCAGCATATTGCATGAAGTGAGCTGATCATTAGTTTCACATTGCTCCTGATCTGGAAGGATACTAAAGAACTACGTATTAAAAATACATCACTGTAAAAGATTAGTCAAATCTGAAAGAACCTTACCAAAAAAAAAAAATCCATTTTCATATTTGTACTAAGCATCAGTTTTGCATTTTTGCACGTTTTCTAAATTTGGAAATGACATTGTGCTATATTTAAGACGTGCTAAAAAGCAAGTTATTGCAAATTCACAACCTCCTCTGCCAATGGTGCAAGAGCTTTTGACACAAGTCCCCGTCATTTACATTCTGTGCTCCTGCGGTTCTTTGGGTTTCCTTCCTCTTCACAGAGGAGGCTTTCAGCTCCTTATGTCTCACAGCTGCACTTTTCTTATATCTATCTACACTGTTTTTCTGTTCAGTCTTTTTTTTTTCTTAACGTCTGTTTGCTGTAACTGCTAACCTTGCTGCTTATTCTTTCCCCTTCTTCCTCTGTCTTTGTAGAGAGGTCTGAAGAATGTATTTGACGAAGCTATCCTAGCTGCTCTTGAACCGCCCGAAACGCAGCGAAAACGGAAGTGCTGTATATTCTAAAGTCTCGTTCTCTCTCTTTATTACGTCTAACTTCTCCCCCAGATGTTTGCTGCTTCCTAGTTTACCTCTTGCTCCTGATCGCTAACAAAAGAAGCTTGTCTTATGTTTCTTGCTTCATATTACTGAAGTTTATTTCCCATCTTTCTCTTTGTGCAATCATTTTCTTAAGAGTTCTTCCTTTTCTCATTTTTGTCACCAGTTGTATTAAATGGAGGTTTTGTTCTCTCCAGTTGTGGAGAATTATTACAACTACCACCACTTTTTTTTTTGGGTTTGCTCTCAGTACATTTTTTTTTTTTTGCACTTAAACCTGTACTATTGGGTCACGTGTCAATTATTGCGTTGCTTTTTTTTCCCCCCCCTTCATTTCGACTGTGTCTGAAAGTGGGCGGGGCCAAAGAGGTACACTGATCAAGCAGCTCAAACGCATTGCGCTCAAGCCTTTTATCTTTTTTCCTCTTCATTCCTTATTTCAGTGTGTTATTTTATACTGCAGTCATTGTATCATAGAAATTAAATTCTGATAATATTAAGGCTACACCTTGCAATCAGATGCACCGTCCTGGGATTTACTTCTAATCTTGTGAAATGATTTGTGTCATTAATAAAGGTCAGCTAAAATCGCCATCTTGAGTGTGTCATCAATTCCGAAAATGATTTATGTATTTATTTTGCTGCCTACTGGATGGGAAACATTTATGAAGCATCTGTGTGTTCACTTTTTTTTTTTATTTCTTTTCTTTTTTTTTTGGTATTTGATGATCGAGCAGGGTTTTGTAGCTGTGTCATGCTATGTTAATCCTTTCAGAACGTTCTTTTTGAGAGAGATTTCTCTATACATTTGTACATGTTCCTAATCAAAATGCATGACCTAGACCACACCTGTCATGTGCCGTAATGTTTCGGTCATGATGAGGTTTAAAAGTGGGAGCTAATAGATATGGAAGTGCGTTAATACAAGATAAACTTGGCGCTCCAGTTCATCCTAAAGGTCTTCAGTGGGGTTGAGTTCAGTCAGGGTTCTGTGCAGGACGCTCGAGTTCTTCCTGTCCAGATGTGTTCGTGGCACTCAGATTTGTACGCTTTGGCGTTGTTGTTCTGGAACGATTTTGGGCCCTTTAGTTCCAGTGAAGGGAAACTGTAAAGCTCCAGCGTACAGAGATGTATTGTGTGGGGGAGAACCAAACAGTGATGGTCGGGTGTCTACAAACTTTCAGCCGTGTAGCGCAACTGTGTGTTCGGAGTGCAGTGATGTGCGTTAAGCTTAAACATGTACACCAAATTAAATCTTGTAAAGAGTAGGGTTCATCCTAATGGTCCATGATTTAAAAAAAAAAAAAACCTAGGGCCCATTGAATTTTCTCGTCCTGCATGTTCATGTCTAGGTTACGGATTTTTTTTTTTTTTTTTTTCCTCCATGTGTTTGGAAAGCTGGTGTTTTCGAAATGGCCCTGATCTACCGGAAGTGTCTTGCATTTTGCTTTTTGCCGATCCTCACCGATCATGTTCAAGTTTTTTTTTTTTAACTAAGTTTTGTCTTGTTTTTTCCTGTTTGATCTTTTTGCATCCCCCCGACCAACCCTTGTGTCTCTGAGCTCTGTTTGTGTTACATCCACTTTGTTTTGTTAGAGAATGACCTATTGGCATGTCGAGATCCAAACCAAGCAACTCCTTATGTCGATTTGGATGTTAAGAAAATGTTCTGATGCCTGTCTCTTCTTTTAAGTTTGCATTAACTCCTTAAAGATGTGATGTGTGTTGTCCTACTTCCTCTTTTCAGAATCCCTCACGCATGTAAAACTTTTTTTTTTTTTTGCATCAAAATGTTTCATTCACATTATCACAGCACCTTTTTTTTTTTTTTTTGCGCGTCAGTGTTGATCCGCATTGAGTCTCCATTTTCTTCCTTGCTTTGTGTCCACAGAAAGGCCTAAAGAATGTATTTGACGAGGCGATTTTGGCAGCCCTGGAACCCCCTGAGCCCAAGAAGAAGCGTAAATGCGTGCTGCTATGAGCGTCTTTTTCTTTCTCTCCCCCCTCTTTTTTCCTCTGCTAAGGCTGGCCAACAGCTTTGTACTCTTAAAAAGCAATGCCTAAAAAAAAGTGAGTTTAAATTTTTTTTTTTTTGTGCGCTCTGCAATAAATATAATCTAAAGGATACCCTGCACACACACACATGCGTGCGCACAGGCACACACACACACACACACATGCAGGGCTCAGATCAGTTTTTGAGCTCCCGATCATCATACCACAGATTTAATCTAGATTTACCTTTTAAACGTGTTACTTCACGGTGAACCGGAGAGATGTGGATTTTTGTCATTTAACCAAGTTTTTAACGGCTAATTGCTCACTTATGCGTGCGGTGGAAACGGTTACTAGCATGAGAGAAGAGACATGCTAGTTACCTTGTGAATCCTGTTGTGTAGATGGAGTTAAACCTCTAACCTCTACTTTTACACTAGAACGTCACCAGAAGTGCTTAAAAAGAAGAAAAAAAATCCTCTTTCTTTGCCAATATCCCCACGTCGTAGGCGGTTGGAAAGAGTAACCATGTAAATAAGAGCGGATTATAAAGGACTCGTCGCAAAGAATCTGGTTTTCTCACGCAGGGAACTTTTAACAGTGTTAGCAGAACAAGCGGCGTATCCGACTGCATTGCCAGGGACCACAGAAGCTTTTTTTTTTTTTTCCTCAGAAAACTTGTAATGCATGGAGGTAAGCGCCTCTGGTTTTCTTTACATAGGTTAACTACTACTTTAATAATGTAAGCTGACATGTTGTAGACGCCACTTTTTACCAAAATGTTTTCTCTTCCCCCTCTTTATTTCCCCCCCCAATGGATGTCACTTTTTGTTATCGTTTATGGGCCGGATCCCAGCGAAACACTGATCCACCTGTTATTTCATGGGCGACACAAATAAATAAAATGGTGATAATAGATTAAATTCAGACTTCGGTTTTCCTCTCAATAAATTAACACCATGTTTACTATTGTACGAGTTGCCCAGGTGGGTCAAGGTTGATCTGATTTCCTGTCATTTATCACCAGTTTTTTGTTTTTCATCTCCATGTAAGACCAAATGCTCTGTATGAAGTCTGTCCTTTGTACTGTATATGCATTCTTTTAAAGATTATTAAACTTGTACCTTAATTGCCTTCATATTGTTTACTTCTGTCTGGACGTAATCAGGATCGTCACCTGTTTATCCCTCCCCACCCACCCCTGCCAGAATTTTTTTTTTTTTGCTTCAACTGCCAATAGTACATGTATTCCGGATTAACAATAAGCTCATATGACATGAAGGTTGTAAGTGGAAGAATGTATGATTTATTGAAGGAAATAAACCTAACAAATCCTATTTCTGCCAGCAGAGGGCGCTGTGTGATATATATTATGATCTCAGGATTCACATGAATACCATCAACCATGAAAGAGACCTGATTATCGCCCTCCTTGTCTGAATTGGTTATGTATGTATGTATGTACATTCTGAAAACTTATGAACTACAAGATCTCATTGCTGCCTGATAAACCTGGCGTTTATTTTGATTTGGAAGATTAAAAAAGTATTTCAATGTATGTCTAAGGAGTCACCTTTTATCTTGGAGCTTATCCAGACACGCAGTGTGTTTGCGTTCACATCAGTCGGTTAAAACGCCTCGCGGACTTGAGCTATGTAACATGCTGATCCATGTCGGTTGTGTCAAAAATACCGTGTCAGTGTACAGTATATGCTGTAATGTTGCACTTGACCATGATGGATGAGGAGAGATGCTTTGACGAGCGAGCACTACCTCGGTTCTAGATCAACACTGCCTCCCTGAGGTGTTGATAAATCGCCTGTCTTCGGAGAGGAGAATGCGTGTCGTTCTTGCTGTGTTGAGATTACAAACAGGCGAACGAGGATTTCAAAAGCGTATGGATGCACTGGAGTCCTTTTAAACTTTTCATGTATAAATTGGTTTAAAACATGGTGATTTGTTTTACATTTTTAGAAATATCACTCAGGTCCAGTGCGTGTCTTTAAAAAAGCAAGCCTAAAGTATTGACATTTAGGTCTAAAATATGCCCATGAGCAAAATAAATTATGTTCACATTATGCAACAAAATGCAGGTTGTATGATGCAGCTGATTTTAGAGGTAAAAGATGAACCTTCCATTGGGGGGGAAAAAAATTTGCTTTGTGTGTAGAAGGTTTTCAAATAGCTACCAGAGATGTATGCTGCATTGAGATTGGCATGAAGGCGTTAAACCCCATCTCCTTCTGTAGAAAATCAAAACTATAGAGTAAGGTTGTGATGGGATTTTAAAAAAAGTGTTTCACTAACAGGGTGGAAAGTCCACCATGACAAACAAGAAGTTTTAAAAATGTGAGCTGCTGATGAGGTGGAACTTCTGCTCAAGGGTTCAACCAGGCCAAGTGTGCTTTGTGATGCTGGATCAGTACAGTAAAGATATTCTTCACATCATGGCATAAATAATAAAACAAAGCTAATTGCATGTGATTAAAAAAAAGTCATACCCAACATAGTCCTAACACATTTGTAATAAGCGTGTATACACTACTGTTCAAAAGTTTGGGGTCACTTTGAAATGTCCTTATTTTTGAAAGAAAAGCACTGTTCTTTTCAATGAAGCTCACTTTAAACTAATCAGAAATCCACTCTATACATTGCTAATGCGGTAAATGACTCTTCTAGCTGGTTTTTGGTGCAATATCTCCATAGGTGTATAGAGGCCCATTTCCAGCAACTATCACTCCAGTGTTCTAATGGTACAATGTGTTTGCTCATTGTCTCCAGTGTTGCCAGATACTGCTGACGTTTTCCAGCCCAAAACATGTTCAAATCCGCCAAAATGCACTTAAAACCGCCCAATCTGGCAACACTGATTGCCTCAGAAGGCTAATGGATGATTAGAAAACCCTTGTACAATCATGTTAGCACAGCTGAAAACAGTTGAGCTCTTTAGAGAAGCTATAAAACTGACCTTCCTTTGAGCAGATTGAGTTTCTGGAGCATCACATTTGTGGGGTCGATTAAATGCTCAAAATGGCCAGAAAAATGTCTCGACTATATTTTCTATTCATTTTACAACTTATGGTGGGAAATAAAAGTATGACTTTTCATGGAAAACACAAAATTGTCTGGGTGACCCCAAACTTTTGAACGGTAGTGGATGTTGACCCGGAGTCAAAAACACTCTCCACTTCAACCAGGTCTTCATTTTGAGGGACTCGAAATGCTTGTTTTCATCTGGATGGGGACGTAATCTCGGTCTCCCTTCGTGCTTGCTTGTATCTGTTCAGAGATTGACTGACTATAGGGGGAACTCCTGTCTACATATACAAAGAAGCATACCACGGTTTGAGCTTTACTTCACCAGTAGAGCAGGGGAGTATTGAGTTGACTGTACAGAATCCCTTTACACATTCCTCGAGTGTCTTGGACGATATCTGTCAGCAAGCACATGTGCTAAATAGCTGCAGAAAGCGATTAATTACGCCGTGTGTGGAATGGCTGGTATTCTTTGCAAGGGCTTTTTTTTTTTTTTTTAAATCTAGGTGGGGGTGACCACCTGCACAAGTGTCCTGGTTATCAGTATTTCTATCATAATACAGGCTGCTCCTACTGACAGCTGTGCCAGGATGGACACGCACGAAGTCAAGTTTCCATGCTCCAGCTGTGTTGTCACATAAACTCTCCATGCTGGTTTATGATCATCGTAGTTTTGAGTTCACTGATTGTAGAAACCTTTTTGGCCTGTAAAGAACATGGACGTATCGTGAATGCTTATTTGATGCTTGCTTTTTGTAGCCTTAAGAGAACTCGTTACGGATGGCATTTAGCAGACGCTTTTATCCAGAGCGGTATAAAACATACCAGGCGTATCCTGGGGTTGCTCAAGGGCACTTCAATTATTCCTGCTGGTCCAGGGAATCGAACCAGAGATCTTTTGGTCCCAAAGCTAACCTCTAGGCTACGGCGCTTCCCAATGGTTCTCCATCATTGTACATGACAAAGCTAGACGGCCTTTCAATTTCAGAAAATCGGTGAAATTTAGTTCCGTCTGAAATGTGGTCGTTGTGATGTGTTTTTCTGTAATATCTCAAAATATCAGGCCATTCTGTGGCTGGGAAGTTATTTAATTTGAGGGGATTAAAGCAAATGTGTATGAAATCGCTCGCTTCGTGCAGTCAAGCAGGCAGAGGAAGTCTGCGCCCATGCGCAGGTTTACCACCTTCTTTTGGGTTTTACAGCAGCTGGCATCTACAGGTTTCCCTTTGAGCGTGCACTGACAGTTCCATCATTCTGTCGCTCAACGAACAGCTGATCACACCGAGGTGCTCGCTGAGCGCCGATATTTATTAGTTTGGTTCTGAGTTTCCTTTCCTTTGCAACATAATGCTTTTTTTTCCTCGCTTTCCATTACTGTAGTCAGTCTTTCACGTCCTCCGTTTTTCTCTCCTGTTTCAAATTTGTATCCCACAATGCCTTGCGTGAACAGGGAAAGCCCACCACGTGATGTGATGCATGACGTAGTATCTTGAATTGGGTCATGGTGAAGCAGGAAAAAAATAGTGCAGAATTTAGGGCCCGTTTACACGAGGACGCTGTCGGGTAAAAACGACTAAATGTTTTATCGGAAGTGCCTTTCGTCTACACGGGGACGGCGTTTCTGAGGCTGAAAAACGGCAAAAATTGAAAACGCTTTCCAGAGTGGATAAGTTAAAAACAGCCCCCGTTGCATATCCGTCTAAACTACCCAATACGCGAAACTCTGCTCACGTCAGGTACGCGTTTACGTCATACATATGTACATATACTGTACATGCCAGCCCGGGAAGTAAGAAAGTAAGTAAAAAAGTAAGAGCATGTCTGATTACATCGATCCAACGGACCTTCAAGCTGCTCTGGCAGCTTTAATAAACGTCCAGGAGTCCTTCGAACATCTATACCGAATCTGCACATATACCGTTAATGAACAGAGGCGGGTATAGTATGCTCTTACTTTTTTACTTACTTTCTTACTTACCATAGCCAGAGTAGTCAAAGTTTTCGCGGCGCAGATGTGCAGATCAGACAAGACGGAAGACGTTGCGCATGCGTGCAGACATAGCGGAGGTCTTTCACAGCACCACCTAGCCGCCTGGCATGCACATCCAATTGAATTCCACACATTTATGCGTCACCGTATATACGCAGATTTCCTCCTTGAAAACGGTCCTGTAGACGCGGAAAAAAGTGAGAACGAAAACGGACTTTTGCGTTTTTGTTTCAGACCGTCCCCGTGTAAAGTGGGCCTTAGGGCCACATGGCACTAAAGTCATTAATTGTTCTATTCGAAAAAGCTAATAATATTGGAAGTCTGTGATTTGGAATTCAGTAGCTTTCGGTCCACTAAACAAAAATAATTAGGTGTTGGGAAAATTCTTTTTATGACCTACACTTGAAAAATCTGAAAGGCAGTCTACTTTTAGGCCATGTACACACGTAGCCGGGTATTTTTAAAACCGAACATTTTCCCCCCCTCCGCTTATAAAAATATTTTATCCACACCACCTCGTCTTCGAAAAAATCCCTTCCACACATAACCAAACATCTGCGTTTTCAATCACATTCATAAGCATTCCAAACCTGTAGATGGCATTATTTCCCCAAATCCTACCCCCTAATCACATCAGAATAGCCCTCTGTTGGCGTCACTTCCGCCTAAACATAAAACATGGCGCCAAGCTCGTTCGTCTGGACAGAATTGCTTCTAAACACAATTTTGGAGTCTAAACTTCAAAAGACGCAAGAAAACGTTGATTGGGAATCTTGTCAGTAGTTGGGCTTCTAAAATTAAACATGTAAATAGCACCTGCACAATAATTAACGCTTTCAAGGCACTACTCCGATCCATTACTCTTTGTCCATGCTTAATCTGGCTTCTGCAGTAAACAAAGGTCGCACGTTTGACGTCAGGGCAGATTTGTTGTCATTTTTTTGGCGCAGATTGTGACGTTCTAAAACGCAAAACTCCGGTTATCTCTGTCTACACGAAAAGGCATACATGGAGTTTTCAAAAATCTTCACTTTGCCCGGAGTTTTTTTAAATATTCGTTTTTGATGTGTTTTCATGTGGATGACAGGCCAAAACGTAGAAAAATATCTTCGATTTAGCAGATACCCGGCTACGTGTGGACGGGGTCTTAATCCTGCTCGAAAATTCTAGATTCTGATTGGTCGGAAGGTGTTGATTAAATCATTTTCATTAATAGGAGTTCTGCGATTAGAAACTATTATGTAGTTTCCATTCTAGCAACTTCCACAGTAACTTGTTTGAGCGCACGTATTTAATTGTGTGTGTTTGACTTTTTTTTTTGGAAGGGGTCTCCAGTGTCAGAGCTTACTTTTGACTTTGGAAAGTTTACGCTTTACAGTTTCTTGGTAACGTGTTGTGGGCTTTCCACAATGTTAAAAGTAGCTCCAAACAGCTTTTTGACTCCGCCTCATCACACTACTGTCGTTGATGATTATTTTCCTATTAAAGCACGTCCCCAAGCGAGAGACTGGTAAACCAGTATTACCCCTTTCCCTCATCACTTTCAATTAGCGCAGCTGTTTGCACACTCCATGCATATCCTCCAAGGTGTGATCGAAGCAGGATTGATGCTGTCCAGGTCTACCGCAATTAGATTTCATTGCACGTGCTCCATTAACATGTTCTCTCAGTTCCCAAAAGTCTTGTTTAAACAGTGCATCAATCAGATACAGCAAGCCATTAGTCATCGAGTGTCAACTAAAGTATTGTCCATGTGGCTGCTCTGGACTTTTTTTCCTGGCCTTAATTTTTGCCACAGTAGAGAGTAGAGCTGACTCGAATCCAAAACAAGCACTTTGACGTTTGTTTCTATGGAGAGCAGCGTGATCTCTCCCTCAGGATGGCATTTTTCTTGATTATGGCTGATCACATCTTGTTTTAGCCAGCACCTCTGGGAAGCCCAATTAGGCCCAAAAGGCCAAACCTGGGGCACTAAAACAATTACAGAATACTAGATGGTTTAGAAAGTGAATATTGCTTGAGGATGGAACCCCAGTTTTAGCTTAATGGTGCTGTCAGTGGTGTGTCAGGAGTAAG
Organism: Neoarius graeffei; assembly: GCF_027579695.1. NCBI lineage: Eukaryota > Metazoa > Chordata > Actinopteri > Siluriformes > Ariidae > Neoarius > Neoarius graeffei. The sequence continues at coordinate 4,863,463 of NC_083594.1, read as the reverse complement.
TCAGCGCAGTGGGAGATGAAGTGTAGATAAGCCCCTTGTGCTTTGGAAAAGGGCTGAGGGAAGCATCTGATACTACACGCCAGTCAAAGCCAAACATGCTCGGGATTTGTTGAAAAGCGAGCCTGTGGAGTGAGACAGCTATGCTACGATGAAATATTGCAGAGTCATAAATCAAAAAGCCCACATCTCGCGGCCCCTCCTCTCTTCCCGCCCTTTGGCCATTTGTGCCATGGCAACGTGTGAAGCCTGAACTCGGGAAGGTGCATACCTACCGTGGCTGCATTGTAGGAACACGCATGCTGTCTTTACACTGGATAGGTTAAAGGAATGCATCGTGTTCTCCTCCTCCTTAACTCTGCTTTCGTTTTTCTTTGCACATGACCCTCAGAACAACCGAGATAGATATATTTACTTTTATAACGTGCATGCTCGTTTTAGGTAGATTTAGCCGTTTATTTTTTCGCTTTTAATGTACACTCACGTACTTGCTATTTTACGCAGTCATCAATCAAGAGCTTCAGTTAATGTTCACACATCAGAATGGGAAAAATTGTGATCTCACAATGAAGTGTGACTTTCTTTCACTGTGCCATGGGTGTTGGTTTGAGCCAGACGGACTGCTGGTTCGACGAATTCAGAAACTGCTGATCTCCTTCCTGGGGTTTTCACACACAAGTCTCTACACAGAATGGTGCGAAAAACAAAAAGCGCCAAGTGACTGGACGGCAGTTCTGTGGGTGGAAACAAATGCCTTGTTAAGAGAGGTCAGAGGAAAATGGACAGATTGGTTTGAGCTTTTTTTTTTAAACCAGGAGCAATATAGCAACTCATATAATCACTCTTTACAACTGTGGTAAGCAGAAAAGCATCTCAGCATGCAACAGCAGAAGACCACATTGGGTTCCACTTCTGCAGCCAAGAACAGGAATCTTAGAACCAAGAACAAGTTCCTATTGAAGCGGCCGGTGCGTGTATCTCAGGACCTATTTTGTGTCCTGGGACACCACACCAGGACTTCGTGCAAAGCTAAAACATCTTAAAGACATTAATTTTGTTGGGCCTCTGAGAAGTTTCTTTTGAGCTTTTTGGCATGCTCTGTTCTTTGAAACCGATGCCGAAATCTGCTAGCGCAAGGTAATTAAATATTAACGCGAGTCTGCTTTTACATCATGCGCATGCATCATAAGACTGTTTAATGTTATCCTCTGGTGCACTGTTAAAATCAAGAATGGGATTTTCCTTCTAAATCATTTTCAATGGGTGTGATGGTAAGAAAAGCAGACAGAGCTACAGGGCCTGCTCAGTGCATTTCTCACCCTGTCAGTACGTGGCCCTGTGCCAGCTTCGGCATGAGCGCCCTCAGCGCAACAGCCATGTTTAACAGCAGGGAAGCCAACAGTGACGAGTGCCATGCTTCACTGTGGCTTATTATGACAGTGTTTTCGGGATACATACGTTTCATTCACGGGCCGTCTCATCTGGTGCAGGATTCGAATCCCAACAGGTGTTCAGGGTGTCTGTGTTGACCAAGATGATTGAGCATCCATAACGTGAACACAGGGCAACCAAGTCCAAACTAGTGATGCCAGCCAGCATGCACTCATGGTACAGGTGGCTGGAGAAATCCTGGAGAAATTATGTGTTGTACATACTATATTACGTCCTTCCCTTGGAAAACAATTTTGTATTATTTGCCACACCTGCATTCTCAATTACCAGGTATTGATGTTGGGTTGCACAGGTCATATTCCAAGTTTACAGCTGCACCCAAAAGACAGCTCTGCTCACACCATGGAGAATTTTGATCTGTCGAACCCTGTTGGGCTTCTGGTCCACTCAAGACCCTAAGAACCACCACCATCAATCCATGAACCGTAACCGCGTATCCTGTGCAGGGTTGTGGGCAAGCTGGAGCCTATCCCAGCTGACTATGGGCAAGAGAGGGGTTACGCCCTGGACAAGTTGCCAGGTCATTGCAGGGCTGACACATAGAGACAGCCAATCATTCACACTCGCACCTACAAGTCAATTTTCGAGCCACCAATTATCCTAACCTGCATGTCTTTGGATTGGGGGGGGGAACTGGAGCACCCAGAGGAAACCCACACAGACATGGGGAGAACATGCAAATTCCACACAGAAAGGCCCCTGTCGACCACTGGGCTCGAACCCAGAACCTTCTTGCTGCGAGGCGACAGTGCTAACCACTGCACCACCGTGCCGTCCTTAACCGCCACCATTCTCTTTGTAATCCAACAGAAGGGGTTATTAGTTTTGTAATATTCTCCAACCCTGTATTTTCAATCACAGGGCATGATATTGGGTTATACAGGTAGCACTCCACTTTTATTGATTTGCAGCAGCAACAATAGGAACCTGGACAGGTTTCATGGGACCTAATCATGGACCATTCTTGGACCCCTTGGGTTTCTACTAAGGGCCCAAAGAATCCATCTTACCTCTCACCACTATTCTGTAGTACGCCCTTCTTTGGATCAAACCTGGGCATGAAATTGGGTTTTACAAGTCGGATACCATGATTTACGCTTTGGAAGCTAAATTTGAATCCGCATATCTGAATGGTGATGCAACTGTCAAATCTGGAAGCGTGTCGAAAAAGGAGGGGGTGGTAGGAGGTGAGATGGCGTCTTCGGGCCTTGAGTACACAGGAAGACCAACAGGGTTCTACAGTTCTACAGTGCCCAGGGTTCTACTGGACACTAATAGGAACTTGGATGGGTAACAGGGCTTTTAATCAAGGACAATTTTGGACCCTCCCTGTCTCTTCTGAGCGTTCACTGCCTACCACTATACTTTATTTGGCCAATTCTTACAGTTCTCCACACCTGGATTCTCATCAGAGCTTGATCTCAGGTTGTGCAGGTCACATCACAGATTTGCAGAGTTGTTTTTAGCAACTTTATGGCCCCTGACACTCCCCATGGACAATTTTGTCTTGTAGTTTTGTCTTGTCCCTTGGGCTTCCTGTCCACTCGTGGCCCAAGGAAACCTCACCTCACACTGCCACCCTTCTTTTGGGTCAAAATTTTTTTCATATTGTAAACACCTGTGATCTCAATCACAGGACATAGTGCTTTATACATGCCACATATTACAGATTTATAAGGGACACCTATAGGAATTTTAGGTCCCCAGACAAAACACTCATGTTCTGTAGAACCTTGTTGGTCATCTTGTGTACTTGGGGTCTTTTGAACCATTCTCTTTATTATGCTCTTCTCTTGGACCCCTGTTTCGGAAGATTCTCCACACCTGTGTTCTTAATCAAAGGGCGTGATCTCGGGTTGTAAGGGCCACATGCCACCTTTACAGAAGTCCCGGGACACCTATAAAGTCCCCTGACATCCCCACCAATTTTCTGTTGGTCTTCCTGTGTGCTCAGGGCCCTAAGACCCCATCTCAGCTCCTACCACCCCCTCCTTTTTTGGCACTCTTCCAGATTTGACAGTTGCATCACCATTCAGATATGCGGATTCAAATTTAGCTTCCAAAGCATAAGCACATGGATTGGAAAAAGGCTTCATATATCAATTCTAGATGGATGAGCCATTGTGGAAGCATTCTTGTGGTTCGTGCTGAAACAATACTACACATTGAGGGGCTGCCGGTGCAAAATCCGGGGGCTCGCCTCGACTTGAAATTCCGCAACGATTGTTTGAGACGCCCACGATGGCATGTTTTTCAAAAAGAATGAGAATAGGGAAGTGTGAAATTCAGGCTCGCGCTGTTATTCACACGACCATTTTCTGCCACGTTCTTCAGAGATTGTGCACCGAGGTCTTTTAGGTTTACCACAGAAACTCCACACCTGCACTCTCCTGGGAATAAATCCAACAGGATGGGGTTGTCAAGAACCAGAGGATTAAAAGTATTGTTTGCTACGTACATGCACAGGCTTCTCTAGTCACTTTTCATAATACGATATGGATGCCGTGTCTCTGGGGGACTTCAGTAAGCTTGTCCTGGAATTTTAAAAATGCTTCGGTATGCGTTCGCTGGTCAGTCTAGTAAGAGTTTGACTCACCTGGGAAAGGTGGTGAGATTTCGGAGAGGAAATGCATCATGTCCTCCAAAAACTTGACCTTTATGACACGTCAAGCATCATCACTTGTCGAGGTACTTGGTATTCAGTCGCATATTGTAAGGGCCTTGCTTGTGGATTGCACAACCTGGTGCTTTTGCAATGGGGAAGAAAATGGACGGAGGAGGAGGGTGGTGGTGGTGGGGGGGGGGGGGAGAAATGCAACTGTCATCACAAACAAGAAACATCTGTCTCATTTGTGTAACTTGTTTTCTTTTAATATGAGAAGTATGTTGGTGGAGATCTGTGAGTTTTGAGGCAAGCCTTGAAGGAGAGACCAGTGCACTTTGAGTCTGCTTATCCTTTTTTCCCCCCGTTTGCGATTCAGGCAAAGTTTCGGAGCGGCCATAACCCGTAATTTGTCAAACGAAATGCCAAACTCGAAGTGGAACTCTCAGAATTAAATATATGGAAAGTTTGAAACGTTGTGGTTTTGTATCAGTTTTGTTTTCGAAGTGCACGTGATTGTCAGGAGGCTTAGAACAGCGATGTAAAAGTCGTAGATCCTTACCTAATTACAGAAAGTTTTCATTTCCGAAAACAAAGTCATATTAAAAAAAAAAAAGTAGCTGAAAGGCTAAAGCCTCTGATCTCGAAGACCCTTTATTGAATTGTACCTTGATAATCATGTTATGTCTTAGGAAAAGCCTTTACAAATATTAAATTACTGTGTGGTATTTCGGTCAGAGGCGGTAACAGGACCATTCTGGATTGTATGACAGGATTGTATTTCGCCGAGCCTAGTCCTTCCCCAGGTCTACAGATCTATCCACATTTTGTCTTTTCATTTGTTTTGAGGTGATACCTAATATTGACTTTAATTATTTCTTAATTTAAGATACAACCTTGAGGAAATGTAGTCATTGATACCGTCTTTCAGTAACACCACGTTGGTTGTATCTCTCCAACTCTGGGGCTGCTTTTTGTTCAGCAAAGCTAAAAAAAAAAAAAAGGGGGGGGGGGGGGGGGTTTGAGAGAATCCAAAGGATGTGCTGGTATTATGAGGATTTTGTGGCCACAGTGATGCCCCCGTTTTAATTTTGCCTACCATAATCATGCAACTGCCTCCTCTTTTCAAGCTGCCCCCATCCTCCTACCATAATCCTGAGCTTATTAGAGCCAGACCTTTGAGAAAACCTGCTGTAGGTCTATTAAAAAAAAAAGTTCTGGAAACCATGTGCTCCTCTTCCTCAGATGCTGAATTGTACAACCCCAATTCCAAAAAAGTTGGGACAAAGTACAAATTGTAAATAAAAATGGAATGCAATAATTTACAAATCTCAAAAACTGATATTGTATTCACAATAGAACATAGACAACATATCAAATGTTGAAAGTGAAACATTTTGAAATTTCATGCCAAATATTGGCTCATTTGAAATTTCATGACAGCAACACATCTCAAAAAAGTTGGGACAGGGGCAATAAGAGGCTGGAAAAGGTACAAAAAAGGAACAGCTGGAGGACCAAATTGCAACTCATTAGGTCAATTGGCAATAGGTCATTAACATGACTGGGTATAAAAAGAGCATCTTGGAGTGGCAGCGGCTCTCAGAAGTAAAGATGGGAAGAGGATCACCAATCCCCCTAATTCTGCGCCGACAAATAGTGGAGCAATATCAGAAAGGAGTTCGACAGTGTAAAATTGCGAAGAGTTTGAACATATCATCATCTACAGTGCATAATATCATCAAAAGATTCAGAGAATCTGGAAGAATCTCTGTGCGTAAGGGTCAAGGCCGGAAAACCATACTGGGTGCCCGTGATCTTCGGGCCCTTAGACGGCACTGCATCACATACAGGCATGCTTCTGTATTGGAAATCACAAAATGGGCTCAGGAATATTTCCAGAGAACATTATCTGTGAACACAATTCACCGTGCCATCCGCCGTTGCCAGCTAAAACTCTATAGTTCAAAGAAGAAGCCGTATCTAAACATGATCCAGAAGCGCAGACGTCTTCTCTGGGCCAAGGCTCATTTAAAATGGACTGTGGCAAAGTGGAAAACTGTTCTGTGGTCAGACGAATCAAAATTTGAAGTTCTTTATGGAAATCAGGGACACCGTGTCATTCGGACTAAAGAGGAGAAGGACGACCCAAGTTGTCATCAGTGCTCAGTTCAGACACCTGCATCTCTGATGGTATGGGGTTGCATTAGTGTGTGTGGAATGGGCAGCTTACACATCTGGAAAGACACCATCAATGCTGAAAGGTATATCCAGGTTCTAGAGCAACATATGCTCCCATCCAGACGACGTCTCTTTCAGGGAAGACCTTGCATTTTCCAACATGACAATGCCAAACCACATACTGCATCAATTACAGCATCATGGCTGTGTAGAAGAAGGGTCCGGGTACTGAACTGGCCAGCCTGCAGTCCAGATCTTTCACCCATAGAAAACATTTGGCGCATCATAAAACGGAAAATATGACAAAAAAGACCTAAGACAGTTGAGCAACTAGAATCCTACATTAGACAAGAATGGGTTAACATTCCTATCCCTAAACTTGAGCAACTTGTCTCCTCAGTCCCCAGACGTTTACAGACTGTTGTAAAGAGAAAAGAGGATGTCTCACAGTGGGAAACATGGCCTTGTCCCAACTTTTTTGAGATGTGTTGTTGTCATGAAATTTAAAATCACCTAATTTTTCTCTTTAAATGATACATTTTCTCAGTTTAAACATTTGATATGTCATCTATGTTCTATTCTGAATAAAATATGGAATTTTGAAACTTCCACATCATTGCATTCCGTTTTTATTTACAATTTGTACTTTGTCCCAACTTTTTTGGAATCGGGGTTGTAGAACTGTGCATGAGTTTTTTTCTTCTTCTTCTTTCTAAAAGCAATCGTCAATGCAGTGAAGTGCATCTTTGCGTTCAGTGCAGGGTTATTTAATAAATTAAACCGAAAGCGTCCGCATGGTTGGATGGAATCTACTACTTCCACTTTTACTGCAACGCAATTTAAGAGTTGCATCTCAAGCAGAAAGGTAATTGACAGAGTCCTAGTGTCTCCTCTACTGTCCCACCCGATATCTCACCGCACACATTTACAACAAAATACCTTCTGTTTCTGTCATCACCGTGAGCGTTATCCTCAAGTGATCTATATTATAAGCTTAGCGATGTAGATCTTCATCTTTATCTCCTGACTCATGGATGTCGTGGTAACGAGCCCTGTGCTTATAAAAAGCTTCATTGGGACAACAGCTGAGCCAGTGGTGATGTTGAGGTGAGGGCAGAGTCACGTTTAGTATTTTGGAGCACCAAACCACACGTACGTGATGGCCAACATCCCTCATTCCTGCCACATAGTTTCCATAAATATTTATTGTTCTTGGTACGATGAGTGCAGTCCAGCCCGTGTCACCAGGCAGCTGGGTGTACAAGCTGGACATGTCTCACACTGACCTCTGCCTTTTATCTCTTATTCAGGCTCCAGAAGTCTGAGTCTATGACCAGTGTCAATCATTTTACTCATCAGTATTCTGTGGTTTTATTGCTTCAGCTACTATTATGTTCAAATGGAGGCACCACGCCTTATTTACTTATCAATCATTTAGTAACGTTATAGCATGCTACCTTATTTTCAAGGAGAACTGAAGGCAAATTTTTTATTCTCAAAATTCTATTTATCTCATTTTATTAAATATCGGAATGCATTTTTGATCGCTATTTTGTCGCTGCTATAGCAAGTTATGAGTGTTTGAAATATGCTCTGTAATATATCAGTCCATATGTCAAAGCAATGGCCGTAAACGAGATTCGTTGAGACCTGTGCGAGACATCGTAGGACGGAAATAAAACGTGCAGCGGAAATCAAAGTGACCGACGTCTGCCAACGTTGTCAAAAGACGCGCGTGCCCTCTTTCGAATGCTGACGTAATCAAGCCGGAAGTTTTGTTCATTTTGATAGCAATCAGGAAAGTTTGAAAAAAAAGTAGGCAGTAATCGTCATTTAAACTCGTTTTTGTGCAATATTTCGTTTTGAAAACAGTTTTCAAAATGGCGGCACTGACACCTGGCTGACACTTGACGTTTCGAAGTCTCACACAAGTCTCGTGAAGATCGCGCGGATAAGCGACGCCTACCGTGGACCAAACGAACTACATTCAACACGGCTAAAAACCGAATAGGCCGATAAGTATAATATTTAATTGCAATTAGTTACCAATACGAGTCACGATATAAGGTTACTAAAACCGAAAACGTAATTGAATAACACGTTAATTAAGAAATAAAGCAAGTTTAAAAATGACTTCAGTTCTCCTTTAATAATGTTCTTTTGAAGAAGAAGAGAAAATAAATAAGGCCATCAATGACGGCGTAGCGCACTCTGGCCCCGTCTAGTCCAGAAGGAGCAATCTAAAGTGGGCCACCTTGCGCAATAAATGTTGCATGCTATATATAGAAGCGATATCCACCTTAGGAATACCGACCTCTTTGCCAGAAAGGATCCAAAACGGCGAGGAATTGACCGAGAAGAAGCGATTTTTGTTGAACTGTTGATCATTAAGGCTTAATTAGTCCATAACTTCATTAATAATTGTAATGAAGCAAATCTGAGTAGAAGTTATATACACCCCTACCTTCATGCCAGAAAGAATGAAAAGCGGTGAAGAATTGAGGGAGAAGAAGTGATTTGTGTGGAAACTGCTCATTAGGGATTGATTAATTACTCCATATCTTCATTATTAATTGCAATTATGCAAATTTGGCTGGAAGCTATATGGAGCCCAGACAGACCGACCTTCCTGCCAAAAATAATAAAAATCGGTGAAGAATTGAGACAGAAGAAGTGATTTTCGTGAAATGTGGATGATGGATGGACAACGGACAACAAATGATGGCATAAACTCATCACCTGTCAGCCAGATGAGCTCATAAGTGAGAGTCGTGTGTAAGAGAGAGAGAGAGATATTGATGTAATGCACTTGGACGAGCATCACTGGCCCAATAGCAAGCTTGTGAAGAAACAGACCAGGTCTCGTTCTCTCATCTTTCAAAAGGCGTATATTTCATTTAAACGTACATTCATATGCAGTATCGTCCTCTTCAGTGTATAAAGTCTTGTACAGATCTAAGCGTGCTGTATAACAAGGTTGTTCTATAGAAAACTGTAGAATTAGGTTTTGTATTTTTTTTTTCTTTTTGTACATGGTCATAAATAGTTCAGTCACTCTGCATCATGTTTATTGGAAGAGGGAATGCTCTGAGATTTTTTATTTTTTTTTAATCTTTGCGGTATGTGCGTCTGGAGATGAAAAGTGCTGGAGTCCCCGTGCACAGCATCCATGGTCGGACAAAACAACTCATTTATCATGGTTTTGGAAACATCATTGCAGATCCATGCCAATAACCTGTTTTCAATGTTTTTTTTTGTTTTTTTTTTAAAATCCTGCCTTCTGATTTTGCCTTGTGACACCCCATGGAAAAACACCACGCTTTTTCCTCCCCCCCCCAAAAAAAAAAAAAAAAAGAAGAGAAACTTCTTAATACTCCAAAAAATCCAACGCTGTACATTACTTGTGAGTGATTTTTTTAAAAGCAGCATAAAAATGGCCACCTCTATCTCTATTTTTTAAAAACAGCTTTTTTTTTCCTTTTTTGTCGTTGACATGAGAAATGATATACTAGATGTACACCTGGACTGCATCTCAGTCTGTTAGAAATTCCCTTGATGTCTGTGACTCCAGATAAGATCCTAAAGCAGCATCGATAGTGGGAGGGGAAAGTCTCCTCATCTCCTTCAACCACCCTGGAGTTCACATGTCCGTCCGACCTCCATCCAATTGTCCACCCTTAGACCACTCCCACTGGAGCTAATCACATTACAAAAAATAATAATAATAATAATCATCATCATCACTCCGATTCCAATAAGTTAGAAAACAATACAAAAATAAGAAAGTAACCACAAAAAAAAGGAGAGAAAAATACTCTCAAGTGGGACTTGAAATAAAAAAGAACTCTATTTGCCCCTAAAATTGTGTCCCATGTATGACATGTTCTTTTATAACCGGATGAATTCGTGAATATCTATCTTCCCTTTTTTCTTTTCTTTTATTCTATTTGGAGTCAAAGAAGGAAAGAGGGATTGTTTTCCATTAAGTTCCATTAAGTGGACAGGTTTGAAGGAGAGCATCACATCACCGACACGTGTGCATCTCTACCATCTTGCGGCACTGTTTGCATTTGACGTAGCAACACCAGTGGAATTTGCAGCTGCACCGGTCTACCACCTCCACCTCTTGCGTGTGGAAGCCGCGCCCGCAGCACATGAGCTCGCAGCCGTCGATGGCTTTCGAGGTCTTGTTGCAGTAGCGGCCCACCGTTCCCAGCATGCCTGGCGTCCTCGGGTCGTGCTCGCAGAAGTCGGGGCTCGGGTCCAAATAGACCAGGTCCTCGTCTGTGTGCGGTTTGAACTGCGAGTTGCGCGGAACCAGAGCTCGAGTGGTGCCCACTTTGCGCTGCTCCACCTCGGTGGCACCGTCAAACTTCTCCTTGATGACGTTGCCAACCTTGCGGAAGGGGGGCATGGCTTTCCAGCAGGTCTTGACTTCGCACGAGCCGGAAACACCGTGGCACTTGCAGTCGACTCGCATGTGGTTCAGAATCGCCTGAGGAAAAGGAAAGCAAAGCCATGACCGTGATGACAAATATTCTTGCATATCTACGTCACATTCCCAAAACTCTCATCCCATTTTTCCATCAATGTTTTTGTCATATTGATCATAATGCCTGTCAGTAATCTATCAAACTTACAGCACCTACTGATGATCCTTAAAAGGAATCCAAATTCACCCCATGTGGGAAATAAGGCCGGACCGGCAGACATTTACCGGTAATTTTCACAGTTGCCTGTCTGTATTTCAAAACATCAGACCGGATGGCGGGCGGCACGGTGGTGTAGTGGTTAGCACTGTCGCCTCACAGCAAGAAGGTCCGGGTTCGAGCCCCGTGGCCAGCGAGGGCCTTTCTGTGCGGAGTTTGCATGTTCTCCCCGTGTCCGCGTGGGTTTCCTCCGGGTGCTCCGGTTTCCCCCACAGTCCAAAGACATGCAGGTTAGGTTAACTGGTGACTCTAAATTGAGCATAGGTGTGAATGTGAGTGTGAATGGTTGTCTGTGTCTATGTGTCAGCCCTGTGATGACCTGGCGACTTGTCCAGGGTGTACCCCGCCTTTCGCCCGTAGTCAGCTGGGATAGGTTCATCCCAGTAGAACAGGATAAAGCGGCTAGAGATAATGAGATGAGATGAGACCGGATGGCTCATGAAAAATTGTAAAGATATGGGTCTAATCTACTTCTAATTTTCTTCCAAATGTTACACTGGGCGAATACGTTATGTCATAACATGGCCTGTGAAACAGGGGCCCCCACAGGCCCGACTGTAAAAATTCATAACTCTGCCACCGATGGTCCAAGCCCTGCCAAAATTTCCAGGCACCTCCTTCTCTCTGAGCCCTTTTAAACCAACCCAGGCATGGCCTGATATGACTGCAGCTTGGCCCGCTATTCATCCCGGAGCTCCCAAAAAACTTTAACACGAGCCCTGGTTCGAGCCAGCCTTTAAAAATTCATAACTCGGCCACCCATCGTCCCAGCTCTGCCAAACTTTCCAGGCACATCCCTCTTCCTGAAACCTTTCAAACGAGCCCAGGCTCGACCTGATCCAATGTCAGGAGTGAGCGTGGCTTGCGGAAAACTTCAGCACAAGCCCTGGTTCCAGCTGCTCGCGTGTGAGGGGGTTTAAAAATTCATAACTCGGCCACCGAAGGTCCTAGCACCGTCAAAATATACAGGCACGTCCCACTCCCCAAGTGTCACACCAAAAAAGACAATAATCATGCACTCAGTATTCACTGTTGTTTTTACTGCATGATGCAGTTGAACTAGTGTTTTAGGGTTGACGGGATGTGATTGATCCAGTCAGTTGATTAAGAGTTCAATTTACATGAAACTTTGCAGTACAGTATTAGGTTCAGTGCCAAACTGCCAATCAATGGTTATGATGTTATGTGCATTTTTTTTTTATTGATCATAACAATGACAGTTGTCGTCATATGCTTTGGAGGATGTGTTTATATTTGAATAGAGTTTAATAGAATTTTCTTGTATTTTCTGAGTTCTTGTCCAGCAGATTTTAGTCTGAACGCCAAATGATATGACCGTGTCTAGTTTTGAGTCATTTTAAAAATCATTTTGTTACAAAGTCGCTTGGAATCTCGGACTCAAAATTCGAACTCTATTACGTAAGAATAATTGTATTGTTAATTACTAAATTTCTTATAGACTTATCATAAACATAATATAAAAATAGTTATTGCTGACATAATGTTTCATGAGTGTTATTATAGTACCGATATATGAGGACCAGTAAGTTGTAACCAGCTGGAACATCCCTGGCCCCCTGTACTTTTTTTGAGACACGGGACTGACCTGTGTGTTCTACTGTTTTCTTGTGTAGAATTTAAGCATGTTTTTCTTGAATCTTCTGACATTTTCTTGTAAAAGAGATTCAGTTTGTAGTGTAATTAGCAACTAATATCTAGTGTAATTTGGCCTTTGAGGATCATAAAAATGCGCCTGGAAATAGCTGAGAAGCCATCTCTGGGCATCTAAAGCACTTCAGCTTCCAGGGCCCTAAGGCGGGCCCCGGACCCCACTGTTAAGCATATTTGATAAATAGTGGCAAAGTCATGTTAAATAGCTTACACAGTGATGTCATGCTGAACGTGAGTGCCTGCGCGCACCGGGATGTACAGTGGTGCTTAAAAGTTTGTGAACCCTTTAGAATTTTCTATATTTCTGCATAAATATGACCTAAAACAACATCAGATTTTCACACAAGTCCTAAAAGTAGATAAAGAGAACCCAGTTAAACAAAGGAGACAAAAATATTATACTTGGTCATTTATTTATTGAGGCGGCACGGTGGTGTAGTGGTTAGCGCTGTCACCTCACAGCAAGAAGGTCCTGGGTTCGAGCCCCGGGGCCGGCGAGGGCCTTTCTGTGTGGAGTTTGCATGTTCTCCCCGTGTCCGCGTGGGTTTCCTCCGGGTGCTCCGGTTTCCCCCACAGTCCAAAGACATGCAGGTTAGGTTAACTGGTGACTCTAAATTGACCGTAGGTGTGAATGTGAGTGTGAATGGTTGTCTGTGTCTATGTGTCAGCCCTGTGATGACCTGGCGACTTGTCCAGGGTGTACCCCGCCTTTCGCCCGTAGTCAGCTGGGATAGGCTCCAGCTTGCCTGCGACCCTGTAGAAGGATAAAGCGGCTAGAGATAATGAGATGAGATGAGATTTATTTATTGAGGAAAATGATCCAATATTACATATCTGTGAGTGGCAAAAGTATGTGAACCTCTAGGATTAGCAGTTAATTTGAAGGTGAAATTAGAGTCAGGTGTTTCCAATCAATGGGATGACAATCAGGTGTGACTGGGCACCCTGTTTTATTTAAAGAACAGGGATCTATCAAAGTCTGATCTTCACAACATATGTTTGTGGAAGTGTATCATGGCACGAACAAAGGAGATTTCTGAGGACCTCAGAAAAAGCGTTGTTGATGCTCATCAGGTTGGAAAAGGTTACAGAACCATCTCTAAAGAGTTTGGACTCCACCAATCCACAGTCAGACAGATTGTGTACAAATGGAGGAAATTCAACACCATTGTTACCCTCCCCAGGAGTGGTCGACCAACAAAGATCACTCCAAGAGCAAGGCGTGTAATAGTCAGCAAGGTCACTAAGGACCCCAGGGTAACTTCTAAGCAACTGAAGACCTCTCTCACATTGGCTAATGTTAATGTTCAGGAGTCCACCATCAGGAGAACACTGAACAACAATGGTGTGCATGGCAGGGTTGCAAGGAGAAAGCCACTGCTCTCCAAAAAGAACACTGCTGCTCGTCTGCAGTTTGCTAAAGATCACGTGGACAAGCCAGAAGGCTATTGGAAAAATGTTTTGTGGACGGATGAGACCAAAATAGAACTTTTTGGTTTAAATGAGAAGCGTTATGTTTGGAGAAGGAAAAGACTGCATTCCAGCATAAGAACCTTATCCCATCTGTGAAACATGGTTTTGGTAGTATCATGGTTTGGGCCTGTTTTGCTGCATCTGGGCCAGGACGGCTTGCCATCATTGATGGAACAATGAATTCTGAATTATACCAGCCAATTCTAAAGGAAAATGTCAGGACATCTGTCCATGAACTGAATCTCAAGAGAAGGTGGGTCATGCAGCAAAACAACGACCCTAAGCACACAAGTCGTTCTACCAAAGAATGGTTAAAGAAGAATAAAGTTAATGTTTTGGAATGGCCAAGTCAAAGTCCTGACCTTAATCCAATTGAAATGTTGTGGAAGGACCTGAAGTGAGCAGTTCATGTGAGGAAACCCACCAACATCCCAGAGTTGAAGCTGTTCTGTACGGAGGAACGGGCTAAAATTCCTCCAAGCTGGTGTGCAGGACTGATCAACAGTTACCGGAAATGTTTACTTGCAGTTATTGCTGCACAAGGGGGTCACACCAGATACTGAAAGCAAAGGTTCACATACTTTTGCCACTCACAGATATGTAATATTGGATCATTTTCCTCAATAAATAAATGACCAAGTATAATATTTTTGTCTCATTTGTTTAACTGGGTTCTCTTTATCTACTTTTAGGACTTGTGTGAAAATCCGATGATGTTTTAGGTCATATTTATGCAGAAATATAGAAAATTCTAAAGGGTTCACAAACTTTCAAGCACCACTGTATATATTGAGCATGCGCAGAATAAAAGGCCAGTGAGTTGGTGTCAGAGGCCAAAGAGACAGTGGTGTGTCAGTTATTTTCTCCCGTGAATATTAGCCATTAGCTGCTGCTAGTTAGCCACTGTGGTGACTGTACACACGATAGACTGCTGCGGAAAATGTCTAACGCAACAGGTTATGGGCCCAGTCAGGCAGGCCACAGGTGGCTGAGACTTTTATTCGACGGTGACGAGAAAAGTTACGAACTCTGGGAAACAAGGTTCCTCGTGCACATGGAGTTGCACGGTCTCAGAGATGTTATCCTGGAGGATCCGGAGATAGATTCGGCCGACGAAGGAGCTCTCGCGGAAGATGAGGCAAAGAACGGAGAGGCTTATGCAGAGCTCGTGCAATGTCTGGACAACAAGAGTTTGTCGTTGGTAATGAGAGATGCGAAACGTGATGGAAGAAAAGCACTGGGGATTCTTTGCGAGCACTACGCAGGAAAGGACAAACCCCGCGTTGTGAGTTTGTACTGTGAACTTTCCTCGCTCTATAAAGCTAGCAATGAAACAGTTACTGACTATATAATTCGAGCAGAGACTATATTCACGTCATTAAGAAGAGCAGATGAACAAATAAATGATGGACTTCAGATAGCAATGGTAGTAAAAGGACTACCTGAGTCATACAAGCCGTTCGTAGTGCACATCACACAGACAAATGACGTTGTAACGTTCGTCGAGTTTAAAATGAAACTGCGAAGTTATGAGAGTACAGAGAATTAAAGCCGCAAGCGGCCTTGACGGGCCCTCGCGCCAGCGGCCAAGGGGGGCGGGGGCATGCGTCCCCGCGAAATACCTTCCACAGCTTCTTCAGCAAGAGACATTACTCCCACAATGGCGACAAAGCACAGAATTGGACACATGGCAACAATAGGGTCTCGCACTGTACGGTGCTCGGGGCCTAATAATAATAATAATAATAATAATAATAATAATAATCCTTCAAAAACAAAAGGGTCTCGCACTGTACGGTGCTCGGGCCCTAATAATAATAATAATAACTAGAAACTATATGCCAAGCAGGCACCTTAATGCGAGAGGCAAAAATCACAACACGTTAGGGGGCGCTATAGAGGCCCTGAGGCCCGCCTGGATCTGGGCTTCTGGTTCTCAGTAGCGGTGGCAGTCTAAGAAAAAGGAGCCAAATTTCGTGCGTTGTCGACCATGGCAAGCGCCCCAATAAGGGTCCTGTAAAGAGTTTGCTTGCCAAGTTTGACAAATCGGAAGCTGCAATATCATTTTTGCCATAACCAGCACCCCCAGGGGCGAAAGTGCACAAAATTTGGCGTATATGTCAGGTGAGCTATGAAGAGTTTGCGTATGAAGTTTGATGACAATTGAGTAAATAGAAGATGAGATATAGATTTTTGAAGAATACATTTTTTGGTTTCTCCCATGTCAGTAGGTGGCGCTATGCTGTACATGAGCGATTATGAGTTGGAAAAATAAGTGTCTACAACAGCAACGTACTATCACAAGGTAGTGGTGTGAAGGAAAAGCATTATGGAATTATTTACCAAAAACCCGTTTTGGAGCAATTGCATCGGCCAAAAACAGCGCGCCCCATGGATGAAAATTCCCAAAATGTGGTATACATGACATAGGAGGTAGTAAGAGGGTGGCCGTGAAGTTTGACCAAATTGGAGGAAAGATTGGATTTTTTGCCCAAAAATAGCGCCCCCAGTGGCGAAATATCACAGAAATTGGGTAACATGTCAGAAGCCCAATGAGTGATTTGCGTGTGAAGTATGAGCACTTTTGAGCAATTAGAAGATTTGTTATGAATTTTTAAGCACGTAAAATTGTGCATCGAAAATTGATTGACGTATAACTTCTGAACGGTTAATCCTACGTGAAACGTATTTAGTAACTTTTGTCAGCCATGTCTGTAGATGATGTGTATCAATTTTGGTGACATTCCCATGAACGGTCTAGGAGGAGTTGCGCCCTCTTCGTGGCCATGCATTTCGCACAAAAGTGAAATTACCTCACTTCCTGTTGGTCGTGGCTAATGCATTGGCATTACATTTTTGTCCGGCTTAGTGAGATACATATGCATACCAAATGGCATGCCACTACTACAAACTACATGGCAACCAGGCACCTTAATGCGGGAGGCCAAAATCACAACGACTTAGGGGGCGCTATAGAGGCCCTGAGCCCCGGCCAAGTTTGGGCTTTTGGTTCTGAGTAGCGGTGGCAATTCTCGGAACTGGTGCCAAATTTCGTGCGTTTTCGCCCATGGCAAGCGCCCCGAAAATGGCCCAACAGCGGAGAAAAATAAAGAAGAAGAAGAAGAAGAATAGTGAACTCTTACAAGATCAATAGGGCCTTCGCCCATTCGGGCTCGGGCCCTAAATATGGGAGAAGTGATGTGAATGTGGAAGACAAGGTAATGAAGACTAGCGGGGCAACGAAAGCACGTGGTAGAGGACGTGGAAAGAAAATGGACTTGGCTGATGTCGAGTGTTATACATGCGGTAAAAAGGGACACATGGCTAGGGCATGTCCGGACAACACCCCACAGAGAAGAGAAGATCGAAAGTGGGACACACCACGGCGAGGCAGAGGCCGTGACTACGTGAAGAAAGTTGGTGTCAGAGGCCAAAGAGACAGTGGTGTGTCAGTTATTTTCTCCCGTGAATATTAGCCATTAGCTGCTGCTAGTTAGCCACTATGGTGACTGTGGACACATTGTTCCAGGCTTTTGGCTGAAATTTGGATGGACAGACAACATTTCAGACTCGTCTGTCCTCTGACAGTCTGCTTAAAATTCCTCATTTCCCAAACTCTTCACCCATATTACCGAGTTAAAGATGTCCAGAGTTTATGATATAGGAGATTGTATTAACGTTTAATTACTTGCAGCATTAATTAAGCGAATACATTTATACACTGGCTCGCTAGTTAACGAACTCTTTGATGCTGGTTTTATCTTTTTCCTGCATAACAATCTGATGAATAAACGTGTCCGGAATCTTAATTGCGACGGTCTTTCCCACGTTCAGATCAGACCTTGAGGTCTTTGTTCTATCTTGTTATGGTAGATAACCGCGGAACAGTCAGATTACTACTCCGTTCAGCTTATCAGCATGATTCACACACTATTAATCCATGAGTATGTGCTTTGAGAATTACTAATAATCTTGGAATGGCATCCAATTAAGCCTCCGTGGGCCTCACCTTCCTCCCTGCCTCGTTATTATGGAGATTCATTAGAGCTCGGTTGGACGACTGCCCTTTGCTTCTTTCCCTGACATCCACGAAGGACTGCGAGAAGGCGACTCCGTAGGCGATGTTATCGGAGCACCCTGACCACTGGAAACCTGGAGAGAGTGAAAAAGAAAGGAAAAGAGAGAGATTTTTAAACATGTAAAACCTTCCCTCTACATTCTCTCATGATCATCCATTAATCATCATGACAAGTGCGTTTACACGTTATGACAAGCCTTTTGTGTCCGGAATGAACTTATGTCCTTTTGATTAATCGCCAGATGTTAAAGGCATTCCCTTTCATCGTACCCTGAGGGCTCACGCCGTGCACGTTTCGGTCGCAACCGCACTTCTCAAGCTCCCCGCTGCTGCACGCTCTGGTCACCGCGTACGCAACGCTCGCAGCAGAGATGGCGTACACAAACGCTGCCTCCCTCGTGCCTGTCAAAAGATGGAAAAAGTGATGTAAATATGGTGCCGTGGGAAATCTTGGATAAGGTCGTGTCCTGATATCAATGAGAGTACCTTGCGTGACCACCTTGCCGAAGACGGGCATGGAATCCAACGTGGAGCAGTTCCACCGCCGGTTACGGAACTGGTACTGGCACTCGTCAATGGCGAGCTGAGCGCCTCGGCGTACGGCGTCCATCACCTCCACGTTGCGTTTGCAGATCTGCACTTGCCTCTGGATGAGACCTCGTAGCTTCTCGCAGGTCTCCTCATCCGAGATGCTCCCCACGGACGACAGCTTAGCCAGATATCTTCAGAGAAAGGAACGGGAGTCAGTCAACCAAACGGAGAACAGTATTTTTAAAACGGAGATAGCACGGCTCAGGATGATGATTGCAAAAAAGAGCAGTTTTGAAAGTAAAGAATGTTAAATGGCTATATCAGGTGATCCTCAAAGTTTCAACGTCTGTACCAGTGTCTGGAAAAGAGAAAAGTGATATCGTGCCATCTTTACTCTCAGACTAGCTCATAGTAACCTGCGTTCATTCAGTCCTGAATGTATCCTTGGATGAATATATGATATGTTACTATCTGCGGCACGGTGGTGTAGTGGTTAGCGCTGTCGCCTCACAGCAAGAAGGTCCGGGTTCGAGCCTCGTGGCCGGCGAGGGCCTTTCTGTGCGGAGTTTGCATGTTCTCCCCGTGTCTGCGTGGGTTTCCTCCGGGTGCTCCGGTTTCCCCCACAGTCCAAAGACATGCAGGTTAGGTTAACTGGTGACTCTAAATTGAGCGTAGGTGTGAGTGTGAGTGTGAATGGTTGTCTGTGTCTATGTGTCAGCCCTGTGATGACCTGGCGACTTGTCCAGGGTGTACCCCACCTTTCGCCCGTAGTCAGCTGGGATAGGATCCAGCTTGCCTGCGACCCTGTAGAACAGGATAAAGCGGCTACAGATAATGAGAATGAGATGTTACTATCTGTGTGATGATGTGGTGTGTGAATGAGTGATTCAGATTTATTCTATCCACATTCACTGGATATGAGCAATCACATGCTCTGACTGGCTACATGAAATAAAAACTCTACTCGAAAACAAAACTCCCAAAAATAAAGAAGCAACAAAATATGGAATGAAAGTATTAGATGGTAAGAACCATTTTTTTTCAAGAATTGTTATTATTATTATCGCATTTTTCAGAAATTGCTCTTGTCATTTCGCCGGTTTGTTTACATTCTAAGCGGAAATGATTTTGTCAGACGTTTTGTATAAAGTTTTTATTTATCGTATTTGCAAAAAATAAAAATGCTCTGTTTCTCAAAATCTAGTGAATGTGGATAGAATAAAACAGTTATTCCACTCAATCTTGTCGTACATGAGCTGATAGCCGAAGAGGCACGTAGCGCCAAGTTGGCTATAAGCCATGTAGGATGAGATCAAGTGGAATGACTTAAGCCTAGGTCACAACCGGACGTATGATTTTTTGGCCGTGCGATTTTTGGCGTTTCCCCAAATCGCTGCGTTTTTTTTGTTCGTGGAGAAAGACGCGAAAGACGCACGTTGGCTGTAAGTTTGTCTTGCAACCTGAAAAAAACGTAAGCGCCCATAGAGTTTGTTTGACGTGACAAAGAACCTCTGCGGCCGGTCTACGGCTCGAAAATCAGCACGTCACACGCGCGCCCTCCATGCATTTCACGCGCGCCCTCCGTGCATTTCTTGTGTTTTTTGCACGTAGACCGGCCGTAGGAGCACGTACGGCCGGTTGTGACCGAGGCATTAAATATTTTGGTTTCGTATCAACCATCAAAAAGAAAACGAGTCCAAATGCTTAAACAACTGAGTAAAACTACACAGAGTTAATCCCTGGAGTGTGGAAGCTGAGAAAAGAGTATACATACAGTATGTATATGTTTCATACGGTATATGTATTTTAATTATATAAACATCACATGAAATTTTTTCCCCACCGTCATGTATTTAATACATTTAAATGCACATTTTCTTCTTTGTTTTAAACTTGCTAGGTTTAAGATTTGCCTTTAAGAACATCTAATTATCCATATGCTACAATGCAGATATAAATCAAGAGCTTCAGTTAACTCCGTGTTCACTTCAAACGTCAGAAAGGGAAAAATTGTGACTTTCTTTCACTGTGGTATGGGTGTTGGTTTGAGCCAGATGGACCGGTTTGAGTATTTCAGAAACTGCTGATCTCCTTCCTGGGGTTTTCACACACAACGGTCTCTAGAGTTTACGCAGACAGAATGGTGCGAGAAACAGAAAACATCGAGTGAGTGAGTGATAGTTCTGTGGGTGGAAAAAACAAACACCTTGTTGATAAGAGAGGTCAGAGGAAAATGGACAGATTGGTTTGACTGGCTTTTTTGCCAGGAAGGATATAGTAACTCATATAATCACTCTTTACAACTGTGTTGAGCAGAAAAGCATCTCAGAAGACCGCACTGGGTTCCAATCCTGCAGCCAAGAACAGGAATCTTAGAATCACAAACAAGTTCCGATTAAAAAGGACGGTGAGTGTATAAACAAATCTCAGAAACACAGATTAGGCCAAAAATGAAGCAGCTGGGATTCCCACACTAATTACTAATTGTAGCTAGTTGGTTTACGCTAGTGTTAGCTTGTTGCTAAAAGTTAGCTGCTGAACAGGAATTTAGCTATTTCGGTACAACATAAAAACTATAGATGAAGTTACTTAATTATGGTTCATATTCCACTCCATTACGTATCTCATCTCGTTACTTCATGATTACGGACGCTGACATCGCAAAGGATTCGGGTTGGCTAAATGTTTGAAGTGTTCGACCTGAAAGAGTGTGTCTGCGGGAATCATGGATGCGCCACTTTTGGCATAAATGACACACGGTCTGTATTTTTGGAAATTGGGACCCTGTAATTTTGAATGCTTTTAAAGGCAAATTTTGCCACTAACACGTTCAAGAAATGTGAATTTATTAAATACACCACAAGAATTCTGACCCAACATTCGAATACTTTTCTGTGGACAAACCTCCGCTGAAGAGAGCGAAGATGGATACTGTCCTAAAATCATCCAAACAAAGATGGGCTTCCCAAAAGCCTCTCAACACTGAGAGTGTTCACTGCCCTTCTCGCTCTACTTTTAATAATGATCTTTGTGCTGCGATGCTTTTGGGAAACTCGTCACAGAGCGTCTCGGCATCGTTCCACAGGTTCACTGACCCGTCAGAGCTCTCTGTTTGTTTTGAGCATATGGCAAGAACAAACAGTATAAACATAAGCAGAGTGGGACTGATGAGAAGTTCTTGGAGAGCTTATTGGAGACTCATGTAGACGGGTTCAAGAGGGGAACGCTGAGGGGGCAGCGAACATTATCGTTCACTCTCACCGCGGGGGCAGACAGGTCAGGGACACAGTGATATTCTTCAGGTGTTTGGGAGGGAAGGAGGCAGTTGTGGCATTACTCAGACTCACACTGGGTTCCAGGTCTCTCTTAAGAGCACCTTATAAAAATAGGTCATCTCACGAGCTCATCAAAAACACACTTAGGACTTCCCGTCCAAACAAGTGTCTACTCTGGGAGCGTTAATGGCAGCAAGCGGAGATGTCTGGGTAGCTGAGTTCATGAACAGATAAAAGCTGTTTATTGGCTGCATTGATTGAAGATACCGTTGGAGATGGTTGATACCAATCGATTTGTAATTTCTGTATTAATAATTATTTTTGAATCCCAGTCCTCCACATGATGCATCACGCCAAATCTGAGCTGCTGACAAGGGCTAATTTTGTAGGCCAGGGATGGGATGGGACGGACACCTTCTTGTTCCTGAAGCACTCGTATCACCACTCAGCTCATCCGATAGCTTCCTTCTCACCATCTTCTATCTCATCCACATTCAGGCAAGTGGGGTGACATCACTGACCAGACTAAACCAGCCGTCCTTTCTGATCTTACTGGTCTTATCCGTACTCGGATGTTAAACCGTTTGACGAGGAATATACTGTACGTGAGCTCTAGAAACCATTTTACTCGGCGTCTGACGTTTCTCACGACAGAACTTCACATGGTCGGTGTTGATCGGTGTTCACCCTGTCTGCACATGATTAGAGTTACAATACGGTCTGAAAAATCAAAGCTGAGAATATTGGTACCAGCTGCTCGTACGATGCGAGCGTTCATAACAAAAAAACTTTCAGAAGCAAAACACCTGATAAACGACACGCAAGAGGGCTTTTTCATCTGGGAACGCTTGGGTTAGACCTTGGGGAGAAGGGAAGGGGGAGGAAGGAGCGGTCTTTGTTTCTGGAGCTTTTCCGTTTTATCTTTTCGTCCCTTGACTTTCGCTCGTTGTTTTCCAAACGTGTACTTGCTGTGCTGAACAAAACATGAAGATAGAGACTGTGGAATTTGGACTGGGAACGGGATTGTTGTTAGGTTTTTTTTTTCTCTTCACAAGAATTACGTTGATGTTGAATTGAATTACCTTACTTTGAGCGCCGGGCCCCTAAGCACTGCTTAGCCTCGAGCAACTTAACACGCAATCGCTCAATTCATGACAAGACATGAAACCTTATCATCATCATGAAGACACCTCGACTTATTCTACCAGACATTTCATTTTACCAGAACAACTCACCAAACTTGCAACGTTCACATTTCCTCTCTTTAGGGAGGAAAAAAAGCCTCAGCGTGAGTAACCAGATCTAAACAGATCACTCGCCAGATAAAGATGCTTGTAGCAAATAGAGACGAAAGCAAGGCCCCCACGATGCCTGTGTTTACACCAATATTTGTTATTTACATACTTCTCAGTTCTGCATCACAGGGTGTTCATGACAGCTTGTTGAAAGGTTTGTTTATCCAGAGTAATTTCACAATCCTTTCGGAGATTTCAACCATTTCTTTCTAGCGCCGTTCATTACAGAGCTGCGATTAAAGTGTCCAAACAGCACCAGTTCAGGTACAAACCATCGTCTGCTGAAGGTTCAGAAAAGAGTAACGACTTTACATGGTCGCAGCTCAGTGTTGGTATAATATAATATCATATAATATAATAAATACACAAGAAGGTCCGGGTTCGAGCCCCGTGGCCGGCGAGGGCCTTTCTGTGCGGAGTTTGCATGTTCTCCCCGTGTCCGCGTGGGTTTCCTCCGGGTGCTCCGGTTTCCCCCACAGTCCAAAGACATGCAGGTTAGGTTAACTGGTGACTCTAAATTGAGCGTAGGTGTGAATGTGAGTGTGAATGGTTGTCTGTGTCTATGTGTCAGCCCTGTGATGACCTGGCGACTTGTCCAGGGTGTACCCCGCCTTTCGCCCGTAGTCAGCTGGGATAGGCTCCAGCTCGCCTGCGACCCTGTAGAAGGATAAAGCGGCTAGAGATAATGAGATGAGATGAGATAATAAATACACACTCACACGTCGTCCACTTTAATAGGAGCTTGTTATAGATAGTTTTCACTGACGTCACGGCATTCCGGGGAACGCCCCCCAGCTGCCATCTTGGGGGGCAAACAAAACGGACCATCGCCACTACCGGCTACGTTATCTCGGACGAATTTATGAAGTTATATAGTCAGTTTTCTAAAATAAAGATCAACGTCGGCAAAATCAAGCAAACAGAAGTATATAGACACATTAGACGACATCTCACGACAACGGTATGCAGCCAAACTGGCCTTGATTGGGGGAATTGACCCCTACGAAGTGGACAAAGATGCATTTTCAAGTGACTATGCAGGGCTGCCAAAGCCTGAAACTGCCAAAGCCTGCTCCAAAGCCTGAAACTGACTTCATCAAACTTTAAAGGCTGTCTGATATATACAGCTTTATATATTCACAGCGCGCCTTTTGGTGGATGCCGCCTTTTTCACGGCTGAATCGCGCAGATCCGATTTTTTTTTTTAGAAAAAAAACAGTTTAAATCGGAAAGCTGCGCACATTTGCGCAGTCCTGCACACCGCTCGGCTTTCCGATTTAAACTGTTTTTTTTCTCATCCTTAAACTTCCTGTTTCATGGACTGTAACGGATTTGCTTATTTAGTAATTTTAATACAGAATTTACTTTGAAATTATAATCAGACGCTCCAACGCCCCCCCCCCCCCAAAAAAAAAAAACCCAAAAAACGGATCTGCTTGATTCAGGCGGCATCCGCCAAAAGGCGCGCTGTTTGCATCCCAAACACAAATCAAATCATACAGAATAGACCTAAAATGTTTTTCAAAAATGACCCTTGCGTGAGTGAAGTGACAAGTTTCAAATAGAAACGTGACAAACGAGCGATATTAAGTGTACATTACAATGTAAACGTACACTCAGCGGTTCCAGTTAGGCATTCTCCAGAGATTGTTCACATGATGTTTTGGTTTCCAAAAACAAACTTAAACACAATTGATTGTTTATTTAAACAACTTACCACTTATAAAATGATCGGAGCAGACTTTGCTGTGTTTGGAAGGCTGATAATCCTTGCGGTTGATTCTCGCAAGCCATAGATTTCTCCTTTGTATGCTGAGTTTCTTTGTTTGCTCGCCTTCGTGCTCCCGTACAGTGGGAATTCCATAAAAGCTCCGCTTGACTTCATCATCTGACCTATTACGACAGCCGTGAATACAACAGGTGTGCACCATTGCTAGCTTTAAATAGCCTGCTTGGGTTCTTTTGAAGACTTTGTACTTGCGCGTTACAATGTGTTCTCAGTCACCCGTACGGTAAGCCTGACCCCCAAGATGGCCGCCACTAGGGAATCCCCGACTCTGTGACGTCATGTGAAAACTATCTATTGAGTTCCTGTTCTCGGCTGCAGGACTGGAACTCAATGTGTTGTTCTGTTTTCTGTTGCATACTGAGATGCTTTTCTGCTCACCACGGTTGTCAAGAATTACTATATCCTTCCAATCTGTCCGTTTTCCTCCGACCTCTCTTATCAACAAGGCGTTTGTTTTTTCCACCCACAGAACTGTCGCTCACTCATTCACTCACACTGCAAAAAAAAAAGTCTTAGCAAGTGAAAATATCTTGAAAATAGTTGAAAACGATCTCGCATTTCCTATTAGAAGCATCAATTCTGAGATTATCAAACCTAGCTCTAGATTGCAACCGACTTATTCTAAGATGTCTTATCAAGTAAAAATATCTGTCCATGCAGCAAGAGTAAGGAATTTTCTCCTTAAATTCACTTTTCGATTTTTTGCAGTGCACTCACGCGATGGTTTTTGTTTTTCGCACCATTCTGTCTGTGTAAACTCTCGAGACTGTTGTTTGTGTCTGAAAACCCCAGGAGATTTCTCAGCAGTTTCTGAAACACTCAAACTGGCAGTCCATCTGGCACCAAGAAAGAAAGTCACACTTCGAGATCGCGATTTTTTTTTCCTCCCCGTTCTGATGTTTGAACATCGTGAACATGAACTGAACCGAAGCGCTTGATTTGTATCTGCGTGATTTGATGCGCCGTGCTGCTGTCAAGGGATCGGCCGATGAGATGGGAATCGCGTAAAATAAAACAGAAGGTGGACGCACGGGTGTTCCTAATAAAGTGGCCAGACGTAAAGTCTGTTACGTCTCGGACGCCCCGCTCTGCCCGTTCCTAGGGCAACAGGTCAAATCTGAGAAGGTCACTGATCTCTGCGTGAAAATAGATCACGCCAATGGTTTGTGTCATGTGACTCGTGATGCAAGCAGGCGAACGTTATCCAGGTGAAATCACACAAACCGCTCGGTCATTAGTGTTTACGTTGAGGTTCATCAGATAAGCTGACATGACCAAAAAACACATATGTAGTATAAATCCAGAACGACCCAGAATCTCTTCCCTCGAGGTCTCGTTTTAACTCTAGAGGGCAGTCTTTTCTCAGTTTCTCCTTCAAGCTTTGGCTGGACAGCATTGTCAAATCTGATGTGCATCCGGGTCGTTGTACACTAGCGTTAAAGAAAACGCTAATTAATAATTCAGGATGTGACATCTTTAAGTCAAAGGATGCATGATTTTTTTTAAATGTATCCATATATCCAACCTGTCCGATACGATGATCTTTGACAGCAGTTCTTGGAATAAAATGGATATGGAGTGAGATGGAAGAGTGCAGCATTACAGTGGAAGGAAAAATACGTCCTTTTGACACACACAGCTCAGAAATACTCAGGAAGCACGTCAACGGCCAATTCGGCTTGGTTTTTGTGGGTGCCAATATTTTTTCAACTTCATTCAAACAGCCTAACCGTGCTTCTGCAGTGTTTGCATACATATATTCTTAATCACGACTTATACTTGCACTATGTGCAGATTTCTGTGTTTGAAAAGATCTTTTTCTTGGGGACAGAGTCTCATTCCTGAAGCTCATCTGGCCTTCCTGTACGTTCAGCGTGATAAAACACAGATCCCGACGAGCGACGATGGATTGAAGAGAAGCCGGGGAACACGCAGCACACGTGCAGAGGAATTAGCACGATTAACCCGACCGTTTTATTTCTGTGTGGAAATCAAGTCGAGTAAATCTACACCAGGTGTGTAGAAACGATGGAAAGATGAGGAAAAAAAATGATGGGATGTTTTGTTTCTCACGAGGTATGGACTGGAAGACGACGACTCTACCCTGAAATAAAAGAAGGGACCAATTAAAGCGAGACGTTTTTATTAAGCCTCGACAGGATCACCTGCTGAAACGGCCGTGTGTGTGTGGGAACACGGCTTTCACAACTTCATCGACCTGTTGTCAGCGGTGTTATTTGTGTTAAGCAGCGTGAGGCGCCAGGATATATTTTGCATTAGCGGTTTCTTCTCGTGTTGCTCATCAGCTGTGGACTATTTATTGACTGTCGCACGGTTAAACCTTTGTTCTTTCCATCACACGTGGTGTCACAGAGCCGGCCCAGCGCTCTCAACAATGTCATAACCAAGCGAAAAAGAACTCGAGGCCAGATGGAAGAAGCACAACGTTTATATCTCTCCTCAGTTTTTAAGAAGATTTGTTTCGATTATAATTAATTCTTATCAGATGTCCTTTAAAAGGTAGACTGCCTTTCAGATTTTTCAAGTGTAGGATAAAAAGAATGCAATTTTTCCCCCCGACACCCAATTATTTTTGTTTAGTGGACCGAAAGCTACTGAATTCTAATCACAGACTTCCAATTTTATTTTATTTATTTTAAAAATAGAACAATTAATGACTTTAGCATCACGTGGCCCTAAATTCTCCCCTATTTTTTCCTGCTTCACCATGACCCAATTCAAGATACTACATCATGCATCACATCACGTGATGGTCTTTTCCCGTTCACACAAGGCATTGTGGGACACAAATCTGAAACAGGAGAGAAAAATGGAGGACGTGAGTGTGCGAATGAAACGTGAAAGACCGACTACAGTAACGG
Organism: Neoarius graeffei; assembly: GCF_027579695.1. Classification (NCBI taxonomy): domain Eukaryota; kingdom Metazoa; phylum Chordata; class Actinopteri; order Siluriformes; family Ariidae; genus Neoarius; species Neoarius graeffei. Next base: position 4,835,528 of record NC_083594.1, on the reverse strand, counting down.
AAAGAAAGCGAGAAGAAAAGATGTTATGTTCTATACGAAGGAAAGGAAACGCAGGACCAAACTAATAAATATGGGCGCTCAGCGAGCACCTCGGTGTGATCAGCTGTTCGTTTAGCGACAGAATGATGGAACTGTCAGTGCACGCTCAAAGGGAAACCTGTAGATGGCAGTAATGCGACACTGTGGATGCCAGCTGCTGTAAAACCCAAAAGAAGAAGAAGAAGGGAAACCTGCGCATGCGCACACGGACTTCCTCTGTCTGCTTGACTGCGCAAAACGAGCGATTTCATGCACATTATTTGCTTTAATCCCCTCAAATTAAATAACTTCCCAGCCACAGAATAGCCTGATATTTTGAGATATTACAGAAATAAACATACATCACAATGACCACATTTCAGACGGAACTAAATTTCACCGATTTTATGAAATCGAAAGGACGTCTAGCTTTAAGCAATTTTATCTTTTTATATCTGTGCTTTCTTGTTATGAACACGGATACAAAGCTTTATTCTATCCACATTCACTGGATATGAGCAATCGCGTGCTCTGATTGGCTACTCTACTACTAGGATATCAGCTCATATACCATGAGGAGAGAAAAACAAAATGGCAGGGTGTGTTGCTGAGCCAACGGAGGATGAAATAAAAACTCTACTCGAAAACAAAACCCCCAAAAATACAAAAAAAAGCGCAACAAAATATGGAGTGAATGTGTTTGATGGTAAGAACGTCTCATCTCATCTCATTATCTGTAGCCGCTTTATCCTTCTACAGGGTCGCAGGCGAGCTGGAGCCTATCCCAGCTGACTACGGGCGAAAGGCAGGGTACACCCTGGACAAGTCGCCAGGTCATCACAGGGCTGACACATAGACACAGACAACCATTCACACTCACATTCACACCTACGCTCAATTTAGAGCCACCAGTTAACCTAACCTGCATGTCTTTGGACTGTGGGGGAAACCGGAGCACCCGGAGGAAACCCACGCGGACACGGGGAGAACATGCAAACTCCACACAGAAAGGCCCTCGCCGGCCCCGGGGCTCGAACCCGGACCTTCTTGCTGTGAGGTGACAGCGCTAACCACTACACCACCGTGCCGCCCGGTAAGAACGTATCTTTTTAAAATTTTTCCAAGAATTATTATTATTGTCGCATTTTTCGCTGGATTCGCCATCACTAAACAGAACAACCTCCTGTCACAAGCACCGATCTTCAACTTCCATAATTGTAACATTAACATCGACAACTCTTCTTAATTGATCGATGAACCTTGAACACTTTCACTTCTTTTAGAAAGTTTGAAGCTTAATTTTTTCGATAAAATGTGTTTTTACAAATATTTTACTACACATGAATGCAACTTGTCATGTCTCCGCTAAGCGGAAATGATTTTGTTGGATGTTTTGTATAAAGTTTTGATTTATTGACTTTGCAAAATATAAAAAGGCTTCGTTTCTCAAAATCCAGTGAATGTGGATAGAACTCAATCTCGTCGTACACGGCTTATACGCACCTTGTCAGCTATCACCTCATGTACGACTCGGTTTCATGGACTAATTGTTAAATATCTGAGAATAAAAACAATACAAAAAAAAATTTGAGGTTTTTAAAAAAAAAATTATTTTGTAGTTAAATCACTCCTCGGGAAAACACTTAAAAGGTTTTGATGACACACGTCCACATAACTTTCAGTTAAATGCTCTCTAGAATGTACAGTATATGCCCCGCCCCGGAGGCGTGTCTTGCTCTACAGGAGCAGCTAGTTAGCAGTAAACATGGCTCCCGTTTCCAAAAATGGTTTGATTTGAAAGAGAGAGAAGTTTGTACGAGATCAAGGTTAAGTAGTGACGCATTTCTCATTGGCGTTTTACGCACTTGTGGTTCTTCGACTGAAACGGTCGCTTCAAAAAGACTTCGTAAAAGAAAATTTCTCTATGTTTAGCTATCGCACTTAGCTACTGTCCGATTTGTCGATCTTAGATTTGGTGTAACTTCAACGCTGTTGGTTGTCGTGCAAGAAATCAGTCTAGTGTTTCAACACGACATCGCTCTGACTTTCTGTTTTAGCAGGAAGTGCGTCAATATATGGAATCAGATCACGTCTAAGAAGCTAGTTCATGAGGAATTGACCTTTTAGAATCTTTCAAACCATCCAATAAAGGGTACTAAAGACAAGTGTACCTTTCGTACACTTTAAAGCTTTTCCATAAAAGGTAATTATAGTCCGATTATGTAACTTTAATCTTTTTAAAGCTGCATTACGTCTTTCCAGATGAAAGATACATATTAAATTAGGTCCAGGAAAATATAACGATATAATATCGATATCGTGATAAATTGTCCCACAATACTTTTTTTTAAGCTACTGTATCGTGCATATTGTGATTTTTTATATCCTTTAATTTTACTTTTTATACTATTTCAACATTTTTAGGAACCTGAAAGCAGCTGATTTTACTTTTTTTTTTAACTGAATCCTATTTTTTTTCCTCCTTTTGTTTCTTTTGTACATACACTTTATCACGAGACACATCGTGCATCATATAAATGTCATCAAGTATCGTGATGTGATATTTCTGTCGCATCACTCGGCTGTGTTAAAGCTACAGGAGATAAGAGCACCTCCCTCACGACAAGAACATTTCCAGATTAGTCCCTTTTTTTTCTCAGAGCGTTCCTGCTTCACGAACTCCAGAACACTGTAAACATCCAGCACCTTCTCAAACCCGGGCTGCAGTCCCATCGTGTAATTCAGTAAAACTCTTGAATCCGTCGTTCACCGCTGTGTACATGAAGCCCACCTGGACTGCAGTATATTTATATTCATTAATGATTAAGCCCATTAACCTGGCGTCTCTTTATTAATGATTCATCCCATTAAATCAAGCCCTGCTCAGGTGTATGAAACCGGAACTGATGAGGAACAAAAACTTTTGACTCGCTTCATAAAACGTACATGGTGACGTACCGTACTACTTCAATGAGAATCACGTCGCTGGATTGACCTGCACACGATCACGGCTTCAAGACAAAACCGTATGTCGTCGATCACGCAAACAACAATCATGAAAGGATTATTATCGATTATAATATATCGATCAAATCATCTGTTTTGAAGCTGATGTGTAAATTTGTAGAAAGACTTTTAATTTTGGTCAGCAATCGCAAAATAACGGTAGACACAGGTGCTGATGGTCACAGGGCAAGCGGAAGGATATGAAATTGAATCGTATGGTATCATATCGTATCGTATTCAGTGGTATCGTCAGATATCGAATCATAGCCTGAAGAATCAATATAGTGTGTCGTATTTAAATAATATCGGCTGGCTTTTTTCTGTGGTCTATCAGATATATTCCATTCAGCTAGCATGATATTGATCAAGTCGAAGACGAGTAGCTGAATGGAATATATCATGGATATACCATGAAAAAAGCCAGCCAATATTATTATTATTATTATTATTATTATTATACATACACACTCTTCATATCAGCATTCTTGAAGGCTGACAATAGCTTACCCGCAACTCAGTGCTGTTAGCATGGCAATCCAGTTAGCTTCTGGCCAGCGTAGCGTTAACGAGGGCCGACACTAGCTTACATGCAACTTGGTGCTGTTTGTGCAGCAGTCCAGTTAGCTTCCAGCCAGCATAGCAGTAGCATTAGCGAAGGCCGATGCTAGCTTACCCGCGACTCAGTGCTGTTAGCATGGCAGTCCAGTTAGCTTCCAGCCAGCATAGCAGTAGTGTTAGTGAAGGCTGACACTAGCTTACCCGCAACTCAGTGCTGTTAGTGCAACAGTTCAGTTAGCTTCTAGCTGATATAGTATTAGCACAGGCCAATGCTAGCACAGTCAAGCCAAATATTATTCTTATTTTCCCTGTGTAATTTACTGAGTTACTTTTAAAATCAACATGAACAGCTACACACAACGGCGCGACCTGGCAGCCAAAATTCCCTCAAAATCTTCCGCTTTTAACGAAGCAAACCTCGTGGCCATGTTTGTTTACAAACTGTCAGAGTCACTTGCTAGTACGAAAGTTTTACATCTCCGACGTGTCTCTTTTCCAGTTTTTCAATGTCCGTCAGTATGTTTTTCTCTTCTAAATATGCGTGAAGAATATCTAATGAAGTTTTGGGAGCCTTTCGAGTGTTCAACGCATCTTTAGTTTTCAGTTTATTTATTTAGTGCTTAAACCAAGCACTGGATTAACCTCGTCTTCTCTCTTTCCCGGCAAGCAAAAAAAATGATCCTGTGCATGCACAGCAGAAAAGTTTTGTCACTGGGATCTTCGCATGAGCTCCGACATGTGACGTCGTGTTGTCTTGACAATGTGCAATATTATAACAATATTGCACGCTCATTCTCCATCGAGTAGAGCGGCATAATACGTGGAGGATAAGCGATATGATAACAATATTGCATGCCATCAATAAACCTGCTAGAAGGGAATCGAACACGTTTTTATTCCATGGAAAAAGTGGCCTGTATGTATAATAATGTATCGTATCGTATTCAATGGTATCGATAAATACTGAATCGTTGCCAGGAGAATCAATATAGTGTATCACATCAGCAGATTCAAGAACATTGTCAAAAATTAAATCATCTTATGAATTGAAATCTTATCGTATAGTATAGTATCATATCAGATTCAGTGGTATTATCAAATATCAACCAGCCTTAGCATCCCTTTTTTTCTTCTTAAACCTATAAGCAAACCAAAAGGCAGTTTAATACACCACAATAAAAAAAAAATAGAAATAAACTCACTCCTTTTGAATAACTAAAATAATAATAATAATAATAATAATAATAATAATTATTATTATTATTATTATTATTATTTAGATTAGATGAGCTGCATTTCCCGACCCAGAAAACTTCAGACATCTTGATTTCTGAGCTGAAAGAGACTCGTCAGAATCAAATCTCTGCATGCGTTTGTTCTGAAATCATCTCAGTAATCCATCAGAGGAAAGGGATATCACCTGGATTGTTTGATTTTTAAGGTGGATTACTGTGACGACTTACAGTTTATGTACATGAAGTCTCTTTTGAAGCGATGTGAAAAATCTGCTGCATGACTCGATATTGATTTATTTCTCTGAACTGAATAATTTTCCCACAACATAACTCTGCTTTCAACAACCCTGGATATTCAGAGTCCGTCAGCTAAGTAAATGAACCGTGCGCAAGTAAATAAACGTCATTGTTCTGTTTAGAATCGAAGTTTAAAGTGGGTATTATGGTATTATTCTTTGACTGTTTACATACTTGTTTCATATTCTTTGAAACTTGAAGCTGCCGTTATAAATGACAGATTTGTAAATAGCTTTCATCCATTTCATTCAAAATCCAGCCACGGTTTAAGCCACAGCTTAAGGCATACTTGCATTCATGGCTCTCTCACACACACACACACGCACGCACACACACACACACACACACACACACACACCTTTTTTACTTCTTTAATTTTTGTCAGTTTTGCCAAGCGTGATGTGAAGCTGCCTGCTCCTACCTGCTCCCCACAACTCCCGTTCAAATCGTTCTGTCAAAATAATCATATTTCTGTAGACAGGTAAAGAGGTTTTTTTTTTTTTTTTGCCTTATCCTCTCGTGGGCTGCGTGCCTGTGCATGTCTGAGAGCTTCTCCTGTCACCACACCTAGAGCTCAGGTCCAAAAACACGGCCAAAAAAAAGACTGACGGGCACGAAGGACGCTCCAGGGGGAAAATTTGCACAGATAAATATCAATCAGCCTCTTCTGAAAACCTGTTCTGTATCGTCTCAGCTGCAGCTAGGCTTCACTCCGAAAACAAAAGATTCCGGGATCTTGTGCACGTTCTCCAAACAGTGTCATGACCAAACTTTTCGACTGTGCCTTTACAGGAACCTTAATGGTGCACGAATCATTTCCTGAAGAACCCTAATTTCAGTCCACTCACCAAATTAAACAGTGTATAAAACAAATACACACCAATTTTGATGTCCTGATTAGGCGAGTTCCAGCTCATAAATAATACAACAGTTCCACGATTGATTTTCGAGCTCATTTATTCACTATTAAGGTCCTGGGGAGGTTTCTGAGAGTGAGACTGTTCAGTAAACCTCCACGAGGTCTTCCAGGAACCTTTGGTTTTTAGCGTGGCGCTAAACCACATACAGCAGTTGACGTTTTGGGAAACCTTTTGAGGGGTTGTTTCAGCTGAGAAATTTTTCAGTCGTAAAACTTCATAAAGAACAACAAGGAGACCCAAAGTTTACTAATGGAACCTTCGTTTTCTGAGCTAGAACTAGCTGGTGTCTGAATTAGCATGTCAAACATCATGTTTAGCATTTTGTGGTTGTTAGTGAAATTGAGCGTCTATACTCTATACGGGACCTTCATGAACATTTCTATCTGAAAATGATCTAAAGAGTTCAAGCAGGAAATATCGCAAAAAGATCATGTGAAGTAAGCTACTCGGTAGAACGTTCCTAGAAGATCTTTTATAGGTTCTTTAAAATGAGACCGCTATCAGAAACCTTCACAGTTCTTCGAGGAACCTTAATATCGATACGCTTGCTTGTGGAACCCTTGTTTCTGTGAGCTGGAACTCACATACAGTTCTACGACCCTTGTGAAACATCATGATGGAGTGCTGATTGCTGTGTATTGTGTACAGTTAGAGTTCTTATTGAGGTGATCGGGTCCGTTAAGGAACCATTCATACGTTCTAAAATGTCTTCTATAATGTGATTTAGATAAACTGTAAAAACAAAAGGTTCTTGGAAGACTTGGGTGTTCTCCGAACAGTCTGACTATCAGAAACATTCACTCTGCCTTTACATTACATGAATGGTGGATCAGTGGTTCCGGAAAGAACCCTACTTTTGATATAAATATACAGCCGTCTTCAAGGAGTAAACACTACAACAAAACACACCGCTATGTTTGTTCCAGCTTCACGTCCACAAGAAAACTTTGGGGTTCCTTATTGAAACTAGGGTTCTTTTAGGAACCATTTGTCTCAAGAACATTGTCTGGTGATATGTACACGGTAATCGGAAAAACAGCTTTTTCTGTAGGAGCCTTTTTTTAAAGAGCGTATCTAACGTTCATACGAGAAGATATTTTAGAAAAACGTTCAAGGGTCCTTCAGGTTTTAAATGTTCATGAATTTGTCTAAAAGAACCCTAATCTCAATAAATGTAAATCGTACACAATTAGCAATCCTCCACCGGGTTTATATATTCTGTGTGAGTTCCAGCTCAGCAAATGAAGGTTCCACGAGAAAACTTTGAGGTCCTTTATTGTACAGTATTTCTGAATTTTATGGACAAAACTGTTTGCACTTCTAGATACGTCTTAAAACAAAACAATTCTGGAAACGCCTTTGGATTGTCTTGATAGTAGCTCTTTATAAAAGGAAAAAAAGAAGACATGTCATCAGTTCTTGAGATAAATGATCCCTGGAATTTCTGCGCTCTGAGATCATACAGGTTCCTCAAAGGTTCTTTGGGTGGAAAAGGAGCCGTGAGAGTTTCTTATTTAAAAATAATAATAATAGCCCGGATCCCTGAGAGTTCCTGACTTATGTAAGCTGTTGGTCATGTAACTGCGAACCTGGTCCTGTATGATGTATGTAAGTAAATAAACAAACAGGAAAACATTCCCAGCGCTGTGATGTTCAGCACTAGTGAACGATTTTCCTTGATAATTTGTCTAAATTTATAAACGACTGAGTTATGCACATTTTCTGGCATGCTGTTAACCCCACAGGGAAGCTTTGTGGTGTGTGATGTGTGTACAGGTGTGTAAAGATATCTGTCTATAAGCTGATATCGATGATGAGAATCTTTTTCAGTGAATGGCTCAGAAATAAAGGTGGCACAGTCCAGCTTTTATACCTTCTCTATCCATCTTTCAGCTTTAATCAGAGCTTTAAAAAAAAAAAAGACCCACATGGACCTTCCCAGGTAACAGACAGCACACACACACACACACACACACACACACACACACACACACACTCCTGATCCTGATCTATCAGCTGTCACTTTGATCAATGCACAGAAACATGGAGAAGGAAAAACGTGAGGTGTGTGTGTGTGTGTGGGTGGTTCACTTACAGCCAGTTGCTGGCGTTGGCGGAGAGAAGCGCCAGGAAGAGCATCAGGAGAGACCTGAGTAAACAGCCCGAGGTCATCTTGAAACTTATAGAAAATAAAAAATAATAATAACAACAAGAAGACAATCCACAGGAGGGGGAAGGATGGATGGATGGATGGATAGACGGACGGACGGATGGATGGATGGAGGGAGGGAGGGAGGTGAGCGCACGTCTTCTTATAATGACTGTAATTATTATTATTACTTTTATTTCATTGTAATGGTTTTTTGAGGCAAATCCCACTTTAAGCGGTTAATCCGTACACGGTATCCAGCCGGAGGAGCGCGCGCGTCTCGGTTCAGACCAACTTGACAAATGGGAGTGTTTAAGGGAAGGCAGTCTGCTGACTCTGTCCCCGGATACACGCGCGCGCTGTCTGTCTGTCTGTCTGTCTGTCTTGCGATATGTCGCGCGCGGAGTCTCCTTCGGTCCCGGGTTTGTCCGTGTGTGTCGGCGCGCGCCGCCCGTGAACGCGCCGCAGCCCCGCGAGACCCTGTCCTGCGGTGGAGTTGAGCGCGCGCTGTGTGTGATGAGCCGCAGTGACGCGCCGCCGCTCTGAGCGCGCAATTTAGTCGCTCCTGGAGGATCCGGAGGGCGGTGCGACATGCGGGGGGCAGGTTACAGTGAGTGTGTGTGTGTGAGTGATAGAGGCGGGTTTAAAAGCGCGTTATGTCTGATTTCTGCAGCAGTTCACACTGAGTCCAAGTCTGAGTTCCCTTCTTTCTCTTCTCTGCATGTCATTTATTCACTCAAGTAGAGGTGATGTGTGTATGGGGATTATTATTATTGTTGTTGTTCTTAACGACAACAACAACAATAATAATCAAATTAATTGTTAAATTAATTTTAATTATTACTATTAGTAAGAGAGATAGAGAGAAAAATCTCATCTCATCTCATCTCATTATCTGTAGCCGCTTTATCCTTCTACAGGGTCGCAGGCGAGCTGGAGCCTATCCCAGCTGACTACGGGCGAAAGGCGGGGTTCACCCTGGACAAGTCGCCAGGTCATCACAGGGCTGACACATAGACACAGACAACCATTCACACTCACATTCACACCTACGCTCAATTTAGAGTCACCAGTTAACCTAACCTGCATGTCTTTGGACTGTGGGGGAAACCGGAGCACCCGGAGGAAACCCACGCGGACACGGGGAGAACATGCAAACTCCGCACAGAAAGGCCCTCGCCGGCCCCGGGGCTCGAACCCGGACCTTCTCGCTGTGAGGCGACAGCGCTAGCCACTACACCACCGTGCTGCCCATAATAATTATTATTAAATTAATTTTAATTATTACTATTCATAAGGCGGCACGGTGGTGTAGTGGTTAGCGCTGTCGCCTCACAGCGAGAAGGTCCGGGTTCGAGCCCCGTGGCCGGCGAGGGCCTTTCTGTGCGGAGTTTGCATGTTCTCCCCGTGTCCGCGTGGGTTTCCTCCGGGTGCTCCGGTTTCCCCCACAGTCCAAAGACATGCAGGTTAGGTTAACTGGTGACTCTAAATTGACCGTAGGTGTGAATGTGAGTGTGAATGGTTGTCTGTGTCTATGTGTCAGCCCTGTGATGACCTGGCGACTTGTCCAGGGTGTACCCCGCCTTTCGCCCGTAGTCAGCTGGGATAGGCTCCAGCTTGCCTGCGACCCTGTAGAACAGGATAAAGCGGCTAGAGATAATGAGATGAGATTATTAAATTAATTTTAATTATTACTTTTAGTGAGAGAGAGCGAGAAAACTAATATTTATATTTTACACAATATTAGATGATACAAAATGGCATTATTTAAAAAATAAACAATTATTATTATTGATAAAATGATTATTAAATTAATTATTATTTTAGTTGTAGCAGTAATAGTCGTAGTAGTGGGGGGAGAGAGAGCGAGAGAGAGAATAATATTTATTATTTATATTTATATTTTACACAGTGTTAGATGATACAAAGATGGCATTACTTTCAACATTGTTATTATAGTTGTGTTATTGTTATTATTATTATTATTATTATTATTATTATGAATTGCATTTATGTTGTACTTATTAATAATATTTCGCCTTAGGAAGAATGATTATATTAATAATAGAGGCATTTATTATTGCTGTTACATTTATTTATGAATTAAAAGTCAATTTAATATTATATAAACTTTTGCTATTATTATTTCTGATCTAGTATATCACTTTAGTAAAATAGTCAATAGTAAATAATTCCTATTTTATATATCATATTTTAGGTAAACACTGGAAACCGTGTGTTGCGTTGTAATGTTTGAGTCATGACACAAAGTTTGGTTTCCTCTCTTTTCTGATTCTCTGTTGATGATGATGATGATGATGATGATGATGATGATGATGTGGACTTCTGAGTTTCCTGGAAGCTGAGACTCTTCACTCTGACGTTACAATGATCATCATGATGCACAGCTTCTGTTTGTATAAACCAAACCAAACTCGACTGATGTGCAGCTGTCCATGAAGAAATAAAGCATGATGATGATGATGATGATGATGATGATGTGTGTTTGGTGGTGGTGGTGGGGGGAGTCACTTGAATCTAGAAACGACCAACAGAGGGAGAGAGTGAGTAAAGCTGAAAGATGCTCTCGGCATGCATCATCTGCATTTCACTTCCACTCAAGCCATTACAGGAACAATTTATAGGCTTAAAGAAATATAATTATGAAAGCTGTGATCTTTATCTGACCACTTCCTGTCTGATTATATGCATCATCATCATCATCATGAGATTCATAATTTTTACGACTGAAATCCTGATATTAATCTCGTGCTGAATTACAGTACAGCGCACTGGGTTCATGGGTGAACTGATTGTTCAGAAGGTGTTGATTGTTGATTAATTTTCTATACCAGCAGCTCTGGCAGTAGTGCAGCTCTGAATCACAGATTATATTAAACACACTCATTTTTATATGTTATTGTTTTTATAGTACAGCAGACGTTTGAGATGAATGGATGTAAGAATGTGAGTAATCGTTGATATGCTGAAGTTCTCAGTCAGGAGATGATGGAAGGAGTCTCCAGTGTCAGCACTGTAACAGTCCGAGGTAAAGCAGTAACGTTTCCGACAGCGGTGGCGAAGGAACGGCTGTTTAACACCGCTATGATGTAAGTAAAAAAAAATTCACAGGTATTTCATAACTTTCATTAAACAATTATAAACGGATAAAAAAAAGATCCGAGATTGCTTACTGAGGAAGTCATTGATTATTTTCTTAATGAATAAACAACCCCACCTACACCTTCATGATCACATTTTAACCCCTGCTCATCGTCAGGGAGTTAATTCTTCTGGTCAGACTCCGATAGCTCCTTCATCACCCGCTGGTGTGAATTTACTGAGCTTTGGCTGCTGTGCAATCCCACACTTACAAAAGAGGTGCGATCTGTTATCCCCACAGACGCCGCCGATGATGCCGGCAACAAGACTCTCCGGAGCCAAGGAGATGGGGTTTGGCTTCCGGACAGCACACAGCACACTCTTTTTTTTTTTTCTAACACTCTGCACATTTTCCATTAAAACAGCGCATCAGTCTTGGAACCGCAAACAACACAGGCAGCTTCACTTTACAGGCGAGTGAGATTCGCAGGCCTGCTTTAGTGACTGGCTGAGTGTGAAGCTCCCCTGGTGGCTGTGGCTGTGGCTGTGGCTGGCGCTTTCCATCTGGATCGACAGTTTCAGAATTTTTGAGTGTCACTCAGAACTTCCTGCCCTCCCTCCCTGTGTTTCACAGATGAACTCACTCTCGTTTCTTTAGGCATGGAAACAGCGTTAAGATGCTGCATCAGTCCGGGGAAAATGATTACGAGGAGGATATCGAGCAGATTTACTTTTTGGCAGTGTACCGCTTCGCTTCAGGAAGTTTGTTTTTCAGTGAACAAAGTCTCATGAATGATGTAAAGCAAACTATAGGTCATTCATTACAATGATTTTTTTTAGAGATTAATATAATATTATGAATTTCATAGAAGCTGGGAGTCAATTTCAAACAAGCCACATTTCAGTGAAGAGCGTACGGGCCATTTTAGTCTTTTTCACTTTTCTGATATGCAGTTCAACAATAAACGAGACAGTCAGTGATGGCGTAGCTCACTCCGACCTCGTCTAGTCCAGAAGAAACGATCTAAAGTGGGCCACCTTATGGGCGCGATAAATGTTGCAAGCTATATACACTATATACAAGCTATATATACCCTAGGTATACCGACCTATTTGCCAGAAAGAATCCAAAACAATGAGGAATTGACCAAGAAGAATCGATTTTTGTTGAACTGCAAGACATTAAGGCTTAATTAGTCCATAACTTCATTAGTAATTGTAATGAAGCAAATCTGAGTAGAAGTTCTATGCACCCTAGGTTCCCCTATCTTCATGCCAGAAAGAATCAAAATCGGTGAAGAATTGAGAGAGAAGAAGCGATTTGTGTGGAAACTGCTTGTTAGGGATTGATTAATTACTCCATATCTTCATTATTAATTGTAATTATGCAAATTTGTGTCGAAGCTATATGCACCCCAGGCAGACCGACCTTCCTGCCAAAAAGAATAAAAATCGGTGAAGAACTGAGAAAGAAGAAGCGATTTTTGTGAAATGTGGACGACGCCCAATGGATGGACGACGGACAACACATGATGGCATAAACTCATCACCTGTCAACAAGATGAGCTCATAATGAACACTTGTGTTTTTTTTTAATTTATTAAACATGGACTTACAAACGTATCAGAAAATATAACCGCAAATCAGAAAGTTGGGACGGTATGTTGAACCTGAGATTAAAACTGAAAACAGTGGTTTGTAAATAATCTTTGACCTGTATTGCACTCAAAACAATACAACAGCACTTTATTTATTATTATTATTATTAGTAGTAGTATATTTACCACTTTATAATGTTTCCATTCCTTCTCACAACACTTATAAGATGTTTAGAGACTGAAGACACCAAGTGATGAAGTGTTTCAGGTGTTATTTTGTCCCGTTCTTCTTGTAAACAGGTCTTAAGGTGTGTAATGGGGTCATCGTCATATTTTTTATTTCTAAATTCTCCACACATTCTCTATTTGGGGACAGAGCGGACACGCCCTCTTCTTCCACAGCCACGCCTTTGTAATGTGAGCAGAATGTGGTTTTACGTTGTCTTGTTGAAATCTCCGTGGAAAAGACGTCATCTTGAAGGCAGCATATGTTACTCCAAAACCTCAATGTACTTTTCTGCATTAACGCTCCATCACAGACAGAAGTGTATGTTATCTTCGCCAAGGGCGCTGATGCAACCCCATACCATGACACACCCTGGCTTTTGGACTTGTTCCTGGTAACAGTCTGGATGGTTCTTTATGTCTTTGGTCTGGAGCACACATCATCCACAAAAAAAAAAAAAAGAAAGACCTGGAATACTGATTCATCTGACCACAATCCACGTTTCCACTGTGTGATGGTCCATCCCAGATGCCTCCGAGCCCAGAGAATTCGACGGCGCTGCTTTTGGATGCAGTAAACCCGGCTTGAACCCCAAAATCTCATTCATGTTCCATTTTTCCCCCCAAGATATCTTTACGTCTTTCTTTTTGCATGAGGGATAAATCAATAACAATGAACAGAAGCCTATCTCACCTAAAATCTGTGCGTCCGTTTCGCAAAACTCATCAGATGTCTCTGCAGCAGCATTCTGAAAATGTGAAACTGCAGGTTTTTAGCAGGCACTCTTATCCAGAGCAACGTACAACATACCCAGAGCAGTTAGGGGTTAGGTGTCTGTCAGTAACAATGCTGAAAGCCTGAGTTTGGAGCAGCCTCCAAACATGGCCGCTCTGGACTACACTTCCCATGAATCACCAGAATACTAATTACATCACCTGTCACCAATTCATCTGCCAATTACCTCACCTACTTAAACCCCGTTCAAACACTCACTCAGTGTGAAGTATTGTTCTGTGTCCCATACCTGACCTTGCCAAGCTGGTTGGGTTCTGACTGACTTCCTGTTTAAGACCGCTGTTTATGGTCATTTCCCCAACCTTGTCTTCACATCTGCTCTGTATTACTCTGTTTGCTGATTGATCGATCAATCGACCGACTTCCGCCTGTTTCCTGACTATGATTTGGCTCGGCTTGCAGTTTGCGCCACACCTGCTCTACCCTGCAATTGCATCCGTCAGTGCCTTACTCAAGAGGACTTCAGCCATTCCTGCTGGTCTAGGGAATCAAACCAGCAACCTTTTGGTCCCAAAACTGCTTTTCTAACCTTTGGACAGAATTTGTGTTTGTCTCAGACATCTCAAAGTCAAGACTCCAAAAGTATGAGACCAGATATAAATATAAATTTTTTTGTTTCTTTGTTTAAAATGGGAAATAAACAGATGGTTTTAGAATTGTGAAATACAAAGAAAATAAGTGTTCAATATCTTGAATATTCAAGATTCTACACCATTTCTAGTTCACTATTTAAATGTAAGCATACGTTTGATATTGACCATGTTAAAGGTCCCATGGCATGGTGGTTTGTTGATGCTTTAAACGGGCTCGTGGAGGTTTCCGGATGTTATATCCGCAGCCTTTCTCGAAATGAACCCTCGGCACGTAGATATAGCCTCCTGGGAGAAAGCCCCATTTCAGCGCTTTTCCCAGTGCGTCGTTTTGCTAATGAGAAGCAGGAGGCGGGGAAGGGTCGAGGGTGGGGGCAGGTCTTATCATTAATATTCATGACATGTAAACGTGTTACCTCTGATTGGCTAACAGCACTGTGACGCTACCTCCAGTGGGTCAGAACAAGCGGATGTGGGTGTCTTACTATGGCGAGAGAGAAGGAACAAACCGCGAAGGGAAAAATACCGCGCGCTGACGTCATTAAGGTGCGACGCGAGGAAATAAAATAAATACAACAAATGTTTGGGTTTTTACTGAACAAACAAACAAATAAAATGAACGAGTGACTTAAAAAAAAGAATGTGGGTGTCTTTGTAAAAACTGTTTTGATTGGCTATTATAACAGAGCATGCTGCATGCTTTTTGGTTTTGTAGCGCAGAGTACCTGGCTAACTGCAGGAAGCGGTTAGCTGCACAGCTAATGTAGCCATTGCAAGGCTAACGTGGCACCGATTTTAAAACACGGCAAAACGACTTAACAGTTCTACACTTACTTGTTCGGTGTTTGTTGCTGATGCGGCAGGGATGCTTGGTACGGACCCAGGCTTCAGTGACAGTTGATGTGCAAAACCTGCCCTGTACTGTCCCAAGTTGTGGAAAAATTCCTCAGGAAAATGCTTCCGACAAACATACACCGTCTTAGGTAGACTCGACGGCGTATTATTGGAGTAAATAAAATTAAGCCACTGCGTCTTCAGGGGCTCTCCCGTCGGCAGTAAAAACAGACTCCTTTCTGTGTTGTCACATCCATGTACAGCGCAACTTCCATGTTTGGTGGCAACTTTTGAGCTGGGCGGGCAATCCATACGGTGGGTGGGAATCCAGAGGGGGGGGCGTGGGGATCATCTCCCTTGCTGACGTAGGCAAGGGAAGAGTTTATCAATGCGCCGTTTTGACGCGCCATTCTCAAATGTTGGGCATAGTTTGGTTTACACATTATGAAATTTCTAGCCACTGGGGTGACTTAAGAAGGTCAGAGGAACTCATTTTAATGTTAAAAAACCTCAGAAAGTGAAAATTTCATGCCATGGGACCTTTAACTGTTTTTTACAAAAGGTCAGATTTTCCTCGTGTCTAATCTTTTGTGTTGGAGCGTGTGATCAGATGACACTCGAACTGATTTGATCTGAAACGGATCCCAAACTTGTGCCAGAAAAAGAGGACAAAGCAAGTCTGAAATTCATGCAAATATTTCAAAGATTCTACTTTACACTCATTAGTCAATAATATAATTTCTCATGAAATCTCATCTCATCTCATTATCTCTAGCCGCTTTATCCTTCTACAGGGTCGCAGGCAAGCTGGAGCCTATCCCAGCTGACTACGGGCGAAAGGCGGGGTACACCCTGGACAAGTCGCCAGGTCATCACAGGGCTGACACATAGACACAGACAACCATTCACATTCACACCTACGGTCAATTTAGAGTCACCAGTTAACCTAACCTGCATGTCTTTGGACTGTGGGGGAAACCGGAGCACCCGGAGGAAACCCACGCGGACACGGGGAGAACATGCAAACTCCACACAGAAAGGCCCTCGCCGGCCCCGGGGCTCGAACCCAGGACCTTCTTGCTGTGAGGCGACAGCGCTAACCACTACACCACCGTGCCGCCCTCATGAAATCTGTTCTATTAAATTAGAAAAAGATGCACAATTCAAGCATTTCTACTTGAGCTTGAAGAACTTTGGATTCCTCTGGATATACGCTTGCTGGCCAGTTTATTAGAAATGCCCATCCATCCACCTGCTGTTTGATGCAGTTCCCTAATCAGCTGATATCTCAACAGCAGCACAATACATCAAATCACGCAGATACAAATCAAGAGCTTCAGTTAATGTTCACGATGTTCAAACATCAGAATGGAGAAAAATTGTGATCTCAAAGTGTGACTTTCCTGGAGCCAGGCGGACTGCTGGTTTGAATATTTCAGAAACTGCTGAGAAATCTCCTGCCGTTTTCACACACAAACAATAGTCTCTAGAGTTTACACAGAATGGTGCAGAAAACAAAAAAACATTGAGTGAGTGAGTGAGTGAGTGAGTGAGTGAGTGAGTGAGCAGCAGTTCTGTGGTTGGAAAAAACAAGCACCTTGTTGACAGACGTCAGAGGAAAATGGACAGATTAGTTCGACTGGGTTTTTTTTTTTTGCCAGGAAGGATATAGTAACTCAGCAACTCTACAACCGTGGTGAGCAGAAAAGCATCTCAGCAGAACAGCAACAGCAGAAGAACACATTGGGTTCCACTCCTGCAGCCAAGAACAGGGATCTTAGAATCAACAGCAAGTTCCTATTAAAGTGGCCAGGGAGTGTAGATAGTTCGCTGAAACGATGTGGAAATCGTTCTGCAGAGATCAGTTCATCTAAAAACGTCTGAAACCTCGTGAGCGGAGTGTGATTTCTGTTCACGTCAGATACCAGCTATCAAAATGTACACCGTGCTCCTGTGTCTTTAAAAGTAGCCTGATGTTTTTTCTGTTTTACAACCCTGATTCCAAAAAAGTTGGGACAAAGTACAAATTGTAAATAAAAATGGAATGCAATGATGTGGAAGTTTCAAAATTCCATATTTTATTCAGAATAGAACATAGATGACATATCAAATGTTTAAACTGAGAAAATGTATCATTTAAAGAGAAAAATTAGGTGATTTTAAATTTCATGACAACAACACATCTCAAAAAAGTTGGGACAAGGCCATGTTTACCACTGTGAGACATCCCCTTTTCTCTTTACAACAGTCTGTAAACGTCTGGGGACTGAGGAGACAAGTTGCTCAAGTTTAGGGATAGGAATGTTAACCCGTTCTTGTCTAATGTAGGATTCTAGTTGCTCAACTGTCTTTGGTCTTTTTTGTCGTATCTTCCGTTTTATGATGCGCCAAATGTTTTCTATGGGTGAAAGATCTGGACTGCAGGCTGGCCAGTTCAGTACCCGGACCCTTCTTCTACACAGCCATGATGCTGTAATTGATGCAGTATGTGGTTTGGCATTGTCATGTTGGAAAATGCAAGGTCTTCCCTGAAAGAGACGTCGTCTGGATGGGAGCATATGTTGCTCTAGAACCTGGATATACCTTTCAGCATCGATGGTGTCTTTCCAGATGTGTAAGCTGCCCATGCCACACGCACTAATGCAACCCCATACCATCAGAGATGCAGGCTTCTGAACTGAGCGCTGATAACAACTTGGGTCGTCCTTCTCCTCTTTAGTCCGAATGACACAGCGTCCCTGATTTCCATAAAGAACTTCAAATTTTGATTCGTCTGACCACAGAACAGTTTTCCACTTTGCCACAGTCCATTTTAAATGAGCCTTGGCCCAGAGAAGACGTCTGCACTTCTGGATCATGTTTAGATACGGCTTCTTCTTTGAACTATAGAGTTTTAGCTGGCAACGGCGGATGGCACGGTGAATTGTGTTCACAGATAATGTTCTCTGGAAATATTCCTGAGCCCATTTTGTGATTTCCAATACAGAAGCATGCCTGTATATGATGCAGTGCCGTCTAAGGGCCCGAAGATCACGGGCACCCAGTATGGTTTTCCGGCCTTGACCCTTACGCACAGAAATTCTTCCAGATTCTCTGAATCTTTTGATGATATTATGCACTGTAGATGATGATATGTTCAAACTCTTTGCAATTTTACACTGTCGAACTCCTTTCTGATATTGCTCCACTATTTGTCGGCGCAGAATTAGGGGGATTGGTGATCCTCTTCCCATCTTTACTTCTGAGAGCCGCTGCCACTCCAAGATGCTCTTTTTATACCCAGTCATGTTAATGACCTATTGCCAATTGACCTAATGAGTTGCAATTTGGTCCTCCAGCTGTTCCTTTTTTGTACCTTTAACTTTTCCAGCCTCTTATTGCCCCGTCCCAACTTTTTTGAGATGTGTTGCTGTCATGAAATTTCAAATGAGCCAATATTTGTCATGAAATTTCAAAATGTCTCACTTTCGACATTTGATATGTTGACTATGTTCTACTGTGAATACAATATCAGTTTTTGAGATTTGTAAATTATTGCATTCCGTTTTTATTTACAATTTGTACTTTGTCCGAACTTTTTTGGAATCGGGGTTGTACTTTAAAACATTTCACTTCAGGAAAGTGTCGCGTTGTATTCACATCAATCTTCAGATATAGCACAGAAAATGTCAAAACTTAACAATGAAGCAGAAAGTTGTGTGAAGATAGCCTGGCTAAAGCGACTTCAAAGCTCTCCGAGCATTTGAAGTCCCAGGTTGACCCGCCTCCCTGAAATGCCTCAGTTTGCTACTGGTCGAAGCCAGAAAAGGCTGTGACGAAGCTTAAACCAATCACATCACTCTTTCCTCTGACGTATGTGATGCGACGGGACTAACTGGTAGATTAAACTCTTACCAAAGCCGGTCGGGAGCAAGGCGAAAACGTCCTTCCTTTCAATAAATACCTCCAGGGCTGCTCTTTGCTCCATTTTCAATGAGAACTTCCCGTTGAATGCTTTCAATACAGCATCTACCGCTGTGTTAAAGGCTTGCCGCTGCTCCATGTTCGTGATGTGAATGAAGCGCTTCCGGCATAGATTCTGTAAACAATCTATGGCTTCCGGTCGCAGTTCTACTACGTCACTGCCTTGAACACGCCTCTACCCAGGGCCGTTGGAGATGTTCAAAGTTGATTGGTTCCCGATTTTTCGGGAGCTTGGAAATGCTGTATATAGCCTACCTAACCTCGGAACAGGCCCTCGTGTTGCGTCACGCTTAGGATGGGCGGGCCCAGGCTAGTGTGAAGACTTCGTTATTAACCGAAAGATCTTATTTAAATCACGTTTCAAAAAACGTTATTCTAGCTATCTAACCAAGATGGCCGCCGTATAATGTTAGTGGTTAGCTACATGATTAGCTCCAGTTTTGTCCATGTTTACAGATTACAATACATCACACCGTGTCCTTAAACACATCAAGCTTGCGCAAAGAATTGGATGTTGATTAAAGTAGATATTTTGTTTGATATTTATAATTATGGGTAACTTTTATAACTTGTTAGCGATATAGCTGTGGAGCAAAGCTAACTAAACAAACTTCAGACAGCAAATGGTTAATTAAAAAAAGGTAAATGAAGACCAAACAAGAGTGATTGATATCTTATGGTGTCTTTTATCTTCAGGAAGCTGACCGCGTTTTGTCCGATCATGGTGGAAAAAAAAGTGAAAGTGGGTTTTTTTCTTCTTCTCTTGTTAGTGTAAACTAACAAGGCTAACAGCAACCTGTTGAGCCTTGAGGTTAAAACGAAGCATGAGAACCTGTCAGCACGTCACACACACTACCAGCCTGGTGTTTATGCGGTGCATCCGTCTGAATCATGGTGCTCCGACACCGCAGACTCCCGTGTCAGACTCAGTGTGTGTGATAACTGATGTCTGCGTTTCCATTCTGCAGCCAGCTGCCTCCCTGAAATAACAACGTCTCTGGCATTTTCTCTCCCGCCTCGTTCATTCTTCGCTCTTTTATAGCTTTCATACTTCTGCCACTGTTTGGATTTCACTTTAAAATAAATCTTGTGTTTCTGATGGATGAGGAAGAAAATACCAAGTGTACCAAACGATCATGGATCGTCAAAGAGAATCGCAAGCTCAGGTTTTAAAGAGATGACCGATAACATCGCTGTTGGAAAGTTTCCATCATTTTTTAAAAATTTGTGCTAGCAGCAGTAGTGCAAATTGTTAATATCACTCAGGATCCTCCTTCTTCTCCTAACGTTTTTATTAGGACACACTTTGTCCCTCAGTTTTCAACCAATCATCATGTGAAGAATACGTCTGGGCTGAATTATGTTGCTGTGACTTTTGGTGCAGATCTGGATCACCGAACCAGAATGATCCATGAAAAACAGACTTTTTTTCTTCACTAAGTGTTATTCTCCATCTCTTACCATTCCAGATCTATAGGGTACGGTGACCAGACGGCCTGGTTTGTAAGAGCTAGCGCCAACCACTGTGAGTTTAGTCACAGCCTCTTTGATTAAAAAAAAAAAAAGTCACAATGTCTCATCAGTTATCTTTAGAAATGACAAAACAAGATGTCCACTGTCATTATGTGCTTGAAGATTAAAATTCGATGTTTATGTGGTGATTGTGATATATGTTTATTTCTGTAATATCTCACAAAATATCAGGCCATTCTGTTCTGTGCCTGGGAAGTTATTTAATTTGAGGGGATTAAAGCAAATAATGTGCATGAAATCACTCGCTTCGCGCAGTCAAGCAGACAGAGGAAGTCCGTGTGCGCATGCGCAGGTTTACCTTCTTCTTCTTCTTTTGGGTTTTACGTCAGCTGGCATCCACAGTGTTGCATTACTGCCATCTACAGGTTTACCTTTGAGCGTGCACTGACAGTTCCATCATTCTGTCGCTAAACGAACAGCTGATCACACCGAGGTGCTCGCTGAGCGCCGATGTTTATTAGTTTGGTCCTGCGTTTCCTTTCCTTCGTATATAACATATCGTATTTTCTTCTCACTTTCTTTCCGTTACTGTAGTCGCTCTTTCACGTTTCATTCGCACACTCACGTCCTCCATTTTTCTCTCTTGTTTCAAATTTGTATCCCACAATGCCTTGTGTGAACAGCGAAAGCCCACCACGTGATGCATGATGTAGTATCTTGAATTGGGTCATGGTGAAGCAGGAAAAAATAGCGGAGAATTTAGGACTGCATGGCTCTAAATTCATTAATTGTTCTATTAAAAAAAAATGGAAGTCTGTGATTTGAATTCAGTAGCTTTCGGTCCACTAAACAAAAATGATTAGGTGTCGGAAAAATTCTTTTTATGACCTACACTTGAAAAATCTGAAAGTCAGTCTATCTTTAATAAATTTTCTAAATATTTCTTTTTTTAATTTAACTCGTTCGTCTGGGTTTGGGACTTTCCTTTTTCAGTGTAGAAAGGTTTCTGCTTGCTAAATTAAATATTTAATATTTCTAATTTGCAATATGAAACAGGTTTATGCAGACATCTCCAAAGAAATTTAGTAACAAGGTGAAAACTCGTTGCTAGTGACGTATTTAAACGTAGCTACACTTTCCACTTTCAACCCTGACCTCGTTTGAACTTCCGATTCCCCCTGTAAATTATTTCCGCAGACGTGAATGAGTTTTAGTAATCTGGGGAAAGTTTTGCACTTTCATTTTTAATGATGATCTTAACAAGAGGCCATGGAGGACATGACCTGAAAACCAAACAGTGAGTTCCCAATCCATCAGGTTGCCTTCACATCCCTTTTCACACATTTACCCACACACACTCAAAAAAAAAAAGCTCTTAACTAGCCGGTGGAAGAGGTGCAGAGGTTAGGACCGATTCGAGCGTCCCTGTCTGTGATAAATGAAATCCGATGTGAATGGAAAGGCTGGGAAGGGGAAAAAATGGGGCTTAGTCATGGAAAGGCTTTGCTTAACAGCCCCACCGTCCATGGCAACTGGGACTGGGACATATATCTGCCCACAATGACATTCGAAAGCTGGACAGATTTTATATAGCCCCAGCTTACGCAGGCATCTCCAAGGCAACGGCATCCCAGAGGTATGCTAACGATGGCGAGTGAGACCCCTTTTAACATTTGCACTGAGCATCGGGCCACTATAAACATATCCCACCCTGCCCTGGCTCCCGGCTCTGAGTTACGGCTGTATTGTGACAGACTTTGTCGCTCCGATGAAAAAACTCTCATATACACCTGCTGTCGAGAAATTCTCCATTCTGATTGGTCAGACGCTGTTGATTCATTTTCTATAACAGCAGCTCAAGGATATTACAGTAGTGCAGGTTTATATTAATGCTATCGTTCTTTCTAATATGCTAGAACAACATTCACAGGGACTTTTACAGTGGACGCTTTACGTAAACTGAGTAAAAAAACTCGTGGAATTATTGCTCTTTCCGTAAGAACGCATTTATGGAAGGAGTCTCCAGTGTCAGTGATAAAGCTGTAGGTTTAAATTACATCTGAAGGACAGATGAGTTTATAGCGAGCTTTATTTTTTGTTTGTTTTACCTTCAAGAGAAAAACGAGAGACTGATGCAGGAAATAAGTGATAATGTCTTTCGCAGATGTTCCACAACATCAAATGTAACTATAAATGGATAAAAATTGTGCTTTGTTCTTTAATAAATAAAAGTTGTCGTCACTGGCAAATACTTCTTCAGGACATGCCGTTACTCTAGGATGATAATGAGCGGCTTCGTCACACTGTTGCTGATTATTTTCCTATTACAGCATGGCACCGAGTGTTTTATTCCTCTTATATGCTTATCACACTGCTAGCGATTAGTGTATTTTTCAGCACCATGATACACACGTGTGTGTGTGTGTGTGTGTGTGTGTGTGTGTGTGTGTAGTCTTTTCTAAAAAAAAAAAGGGAAATCCTAACTGTCACTGTGAAAGTGTTTGCACGCTGCTTATCTGCTCAGATCACACCAAGTTTGCGTTTACTCCCTGCTTTGTTCCTTTCCTCAAATACAGAGCCGTGATTCTTCAGCACCACACAAATATTGACCAGGTAAAGAGTGTGTGTGTGTGTGTGTGTGTGTGGGGGGGGGGGGGGGGGTTGAGGTTCTCTCCAGCCTTAGATGGAAAGTATGGAAATCATTTTCTAAGCAGATTCTCTGTATTTCAGTATCAGCGACATGAAGCCAAAACAGAACTACGACAGTCACGACCTTTAAAAACGATTAACGACTAAAATTAAATATCAGCATCACTTTACAGCTCAGGGTTCAGTAGGTTCTCAGAGGCTACGGGAAGAAGTTCTATCTATCTATCAGTGTATCCTGATCATTTTTAACACTCGTATACAAAAAAAAGGTGAAATCTAGAACCCTTAAAGGTTCTTTGGCCATCAGAACCCTGATGACAAAATGTTTTCTCTGTTCAAGTACAATTCATTGATGAATTTATCCCATAAACCCTTGAAGAACCAAGGAACTGAGGGTCTCTGTTACTAATTAAAAAGATGACAATAATAGTGGTAAAAAAAGTAATATCATTTATTAATAATAATAATAATAATAATAATAATAATAATAAAGCAATTAGTCAGTAACTTGTTTATTTTTGAAGCAGTAAATAATAAAATTGTAAAATACAGTAGCACCATCTCATCTCATCTCATTATCTCTAGCCGCTTTATCCTGTTCTACAGGGTCGCAGGCGAGCTGGAGCCTATCCCAGCTGACTACGGGTGAAAGGCGGGGTACACCCTGGACAAGTCGCCAGGTCATCACAGGGCTGACACATAGACACAGACAACCATTCACACTCACATTCACACCTACGCTCAATTTAGAGTCACCAGTTAACCTAACCTGCATGTCTTTGGACTGTGGGGGAAACCGGAGCACCCGGAGGAAACCCACGCGGACACGGGGAGAACATGCAAACTCCACACAGAAAGGCCCTCGCCGGCCCCGACAGTAGCACCAAGTAAATGCTATTTTTTTCTTACTTGTAAATGTTACTTTTTAAAAATTGTGAATAAATTATAAAGTAATACTTTTCCTGTCGTGAAATAATTCCTGTATTGTTTAATTGTACATTTAAATCCGAAACACAATTTCTTTCAAAAGTCTATAAACTTCGGCGGCACGGTGGTGTAGTGGTTAGCGCTGTCACCTCACAGCAAGAAGGTCCGGGTTCGAGCCCCGTGGCCGGCGAGGGCCTTTCTGTGCGGAGTTTGCATGTTCTCCCCGTGTCCGCGTGGGTTTCCTCCGGGTGCTCCGGTTTCCCCCACAGTCCAAAGACATGCAGGTTAGGTTAACTGGTGACTCTAAATTGAGCGTAGGTGTGAATGTGAGTGTGAATGGTTGTCTGTGTCTATGTGTCAGCCCTGTGATGACCTGGCGACTTGTCCAGGGTGTACCCCGCCTTTCGCCCGTAGTCAGCTGGGATAGGCTCCAGCTCCCCTGCGACCCTGTAGAACAGGATAAAGCGGCTACAGATAATGAGATGAGATGAGTCTATAAACTTGACTCGATAAAGTTACATGTCTCACATACAGTAGGTATTTAAAAATGGATGAGATGTTAATTAAACAATGTTTGCTGGAAACACTGAACACTTTATTGTCCAAAAATGTAAAACAATGAGGATTTACTGTATTTATTACAGCAGCAATGAATGATGATTAACACACACCAATCAGCCATAACATCAAAACTAATGACGGGTGAAGTGAATAACACTGATTATTCTACCCACATTCACTGGATATCAGCAATTGTGCACTCTGATTGGCTACTCTACTACTAGGATATCAGCTCATATACAGTGGTGCTTGAAAGTTTGTGAACCCTTTAGAATTTCCTATATTTCTGCATAAATATGACCTAAAACATCATCATATTTTCACACAAGTCCTAAAAGTAGATAAAGAGAACCCAGTTAAACAAAGGAGACAAAAATATTATACTTGGTCACTTATTTATTGAGGAAAATGATCCAATATTACATATCTGTGAGTGGCAAAAGTATGTGAACCTCTAGGATTAGCAGTTAATTTGAAGGTGAAATTAGAGTCAGGTGTTTTCATTCAATGGGATGACAATCAGGTGTGAGTGGGCACCCTGTTTTATTTAAAGAACAGGGATCTATCAAAGTCTGATCTTCACAACGCATGTTTGTGGAAGTGTATCATGGCACGAACAAAGGAGATTTCTGAGGACCTCAGAAAAAGCGTTGTTGATGCTCATCAGGCTGGAAAAGGTTACAAAACCATCTCTAAAGAGTTTGGACTCCACCAATCCACAGTCAGACAGATTGTGTACAAATGGAGGATATTCAAGACCATTGTTACCCTCCCCAGGAGTGGTCGACCAACAAAGATCACTCCATGAGCAAGGTGTGTAATAGTCGGCGAGGTCACAAAGGACCCCAAGGTAACTTCTAAGCAACTGAAGACCTCTCTCACATTAACATTAGCCAATGTTCATGAGTCCACCATCAGGAGAACACTGAACAACAATGGTGTGCATGGCAGGGTTGCAAGGAGAAAGCCACTGCTCTCCAAAAAGAACATTGCTGCTCATCTGCAGTTTGCTAAAGACCATGTGGACAAGCCAGAAGGCTATTGGAAAATGTTTTGTGGACAAATGAGATCAAAATAGATCTTTTTGGTTTAAATGAGAAGCGTTATGTTTGGAGAAAGGAAAGCACTGCATTCCAACATAAGAACCTTATCCCTTCTGTGAAACATGGTGGTGGTAGTATCATGGTTTGGGCCTGTTTTGCTGCATCTGGGCCAGGATGGTTTGCCATCATTGTTGGAACAAAGAATTCTGAATTATACCAGCAAATTCTAAAGGAAAATATCAGGACATCTGTCCATGAACTAAATCTCAAGAGAAGGTGAGTCATGCAGCAAGACAATGACCCTAAGCACGCAAGTCGTTCTACCAAAGAATGGTTAAAGAAGAATAAAGTTAATGTTTTGGAATGGCCAAGTCAAAGTCCTGACCTTAATCCAATCGAAATGTTGTGGAAGGACCTGAAGTGAGCAGTTCATGTGAGGAAACCCACCAACATCCCAGAGTTGAAGCTGTTCTGTATGGAGGAACGGGCTAAAATTCCTCCAAGCCGGTTTGCAGGACTGATCAACAGTTACCGGAAATGTTTAGTTGCAGTTATTGCTGCACAAGGGGGTCACACCAGATACTGAACGCAAAGGTTCACATACTTTTGCCACTCACAGATATGTAATATTGGATCATTTTCCTCAATAAATAAATGACCAAGTATAATATTTTTGTCTCATTTGTTTAACTGGGTTCTCTTTATCTACTTTTAGGACTTGTGTGAAAATCCGATGATGTTTTAGGTCATATTTATGCAGAAATATAGAAAATTCTAAAGGGTTCACAAACTTTCAAGCACCACTGTACAGTACCGTGAGTAGAGAAAAACAAACTGGTGGAGCGTGTTGCTGAACCAACAGAGGACAAAATAAAAACTACTTGAAAACAAAACCCCAAAAAATACTCACAAAAAAGCAACAAAATATGGAATGAAAGTATTGATGGTACAAGCAGGTGTTTTTTTTTTATTTTTCAAGAATTTTTATAACATTTTTCACAAATTGCTCCTGTCATTTCGCTGGTTTGTTTACATTCTTTAAGCATTTTTTTTAAGACTGGTTAAAAAGCTCAAAGAAGTTTGAAAATTACAGAACTGAAATGTCCAAGGAAGAATTAAATAAATGTCTAAAGCTATTCTAGACGGCACTTTCTACAAAAAAAACCCCACAAGTTAATTCGTGCAGCCATTGATAGGTTTTCAAGAAGTCTGCCGAAGAGGAAATTATTTTGTCAGACATTTTGTATAAAGTTTTTATTAATCAAATTTGCAAAAAATAAAAATGCTCAGTTTCTGAAAATCCAGTGAATGTGGATAGAATAAAAATTATTCCACTCAATCTCG
Organism: Neoarius graeffei; assembly: GCF_027579695.1. Taxonomy (NCBI): domain Eukaryota; kingdom Metazoa; phylum Chordata; class Actinopteri; order Siluriformes; family Ariidae; genus Neoarius; species Neoarius graeffei. The sequence goes on along the minus strand of NC_083594.1, from coordinate 4,808,240 downwards.
CTGTACGTGGCTTATAGATAACTCGGTGCTACGCGCCTCGTTGGCTATCAGCTCATGTACGACTTGATTTCGTGGATTAACTGTTCATTATCTCATTACAGTGGCACCTGTTGAGGGGTCGGATATATCAGGCAGCAAGGAAGAGAACAGTCAGTTCTTGAAGTTGATGTGTTGGAAGCAGGAAAAATGGGCAAATGTAGTGTAAGAATCTGAGAAACTTTGGCAAGGGCCAAACTGTGATGGCGAGATGACTGGGTCTGAGCATCTCCAAAATGGCAGGTCTTGTGAGATGTTCCCGGTATGCAGTGTTTAGTACCAAACAAAAGTGGTCCAAGGATCCAAAGGACAACCGGTGAACCAGTTACAGGGTCATGGGTGTTGAAGGCTCATTAATTCACGCTATGAAGACTAGCCCATATGGTCCAATCCAGAAGAGCAGAAGACCTACTGTAGCACAAACTGCTGAAAAACTTAATGCTGATACCTTTCTGTTTTAGCCAGCATTCACTTTTTCAGCAATTTGTCACTCAGGTCCTGACACTAGCCCATGTTTCCTGCTTCCAACACATCAACTTCAAGAACTGACTGTTCTCTTTCTTCCTGCCTGATATATCCCACCCCTTAACAGGTGCCACTGGAATGAGATAATCAATGTTATTCACGTCACCTGTCAGTGGTCTTAATGTTATGGCCGATCGATGTATTGCTATAGTTATTAGCTCATCCAGCCAACGGGTGATGAGTTTACGCCATCAAGTGTTGTCCATCACCTGGCGTTGTCCACCTTTCACAAAAATCACTTCTTCTCTCAATTCTTCACCGATTTTTATTCTTTTTGGCAGGAAGGTAGGTCTGCCTGGGGTGCATATGGCTTCCAGCCAAATTTGCATAATTGCAACTAATAATGAAGATATGGAGTAATTAATCAATCCCTAATGAGCAGTTTCCACACAAATCACTTCTTCTCCCTCAATTCTTCACTGATTTTGATTCTTTCTGGCATGAAGGTAGGGGTACCTAGGGTGTATATAACTTCTACCCAGATTTGCTTCATTACAATTATTAATGAAATTATGGACTAATTAAGCCTTAATGAGTGAGCAGTTCAACAAAAATTGCTTCTTCTTGGTCAATTCCTCGCTGTTTTGGATTCTTTCTGGCAAATAGGTCGGTATTCCAAGTGTGTATATACCGTAGCTTGCAACATTTATTGCACCCATAAGGTGGGCCACTTTAGATCGTTCCTTCTGGACTAGGTGGGGCCGGAGTGAGCTACACAGTCATTGACGATCTCGTTTTGGTATTCTATTACAGACTTGTTATTTCAGACATACTATCTGGAAATGGTTACAAAATCGGTGTGTTGTTTATGGATAAGTGCGACTTGTTATCCATACTGTATACAGCTCAAGTTATTTTATGGCTCTATTTTGTGATGTATTATTCTGAATTATTTTATTTTACAGGTTTATTTCCCAAACACTCCAGCATTTCCTTTTCCTCCTTGTCCACTTGACGGACTTTTCACTATGTGATTCCGTGCCCAGGTTTCAGCAGTGCCCCTGACACTGACCAACCCCCTTGACCGTGCACTCCAGTTCACTTCCACCCAAAGCCGAGAGATCGATAAGGGAAAACATCCCGACGCAAGATAACACACAGATCCGCTGTTGTTCTGTTCGTGCAGAGATATTAGGCATGTTTGCTCATCCAAGCAAACATACTCACTCAAAAACAAGCAAGCTCCAAAACCTCTGTGTACCAGCACCTGATTCTGAAATTCTCCATTCTGATTGGTTGGAAGGTGTTGATTCATTTATTCATTCATTTCTAATATGTTATCGTTTCTGGAGCACATTTGTAGGATTACACTGGCTGGTCGATGCATGATAAACAGTAAAACGTGTGTAATTATTGATACAGTGAAATTTTCTGTGAGGACCTGTTTTCATGGTAGTTAAAAGCAAATACACTCACCGCCACTTTATAAGGAACATCCCTACATCCACCTGCAGTGGTTTGACGCAGTTCTCTACTTAGCCCTTGACCGCAGCACAATATGTAAAATCATGCAGATACAAATCAAGAGCTTCACTCAATGTTCAAACATCAGAATGGGGGGTGGGGGGTTTCTCATCTCATCATCTCTAGCCACTTTATCCTGTTCTACAGGGTCACAGGCGAGCTGGAGCCTATCCCAGCTGACTACAGGCGAAAGGCGGGGTACACCCTGGACAAGTCGCCAGGTCATCACAGGGCTGACACTTATGGCGCTTTTCCACTACCAACGCGGCTGAGTTGGGCTGAACCGTGCCGTGCTGAGTTGGGCTGAGTCGAGCTGAGTGGGGCTGTTGGGGTTGCATTTCGACTACAACCGCGCTGAACCGTGCTGGCTGGAAGTGGGTGGACACATTGGGTGGAGTTAGCGAAAGTGGGTGGACGTCACGTGATGTCGTTAGGCGGCGCAGACAGTGACATCAGTGACCTTTTAAGCTGTAGTCTCACGACCCGGATATGGCCCTTTTCCACTACCCTTTTTCAGCTCACTTCAGCTCGCTTCAGCTCACTTCAGCCCGACACGGCTCGCATTTCGACTACCTCAGAGCAGCACGACTCAGCTCGCTTCAGCCCTGCTTAGCACCCAAAACTCGCACAGTTTTGGAGTGGGGCTGAAGCGAGCCAAACCGAGCCGAGTGGGGCTAGGGGCGTGAGGAGACACTCCCCTGTGCACTGATTGGTGAGGAGGAGTGTCTTGCATATAATGTCCTTTTATTGCACAAACGCGTTTCGGCATGTGCCTTCCTCAGTGTGCAACAATGTAACCACAAAAACACTTTTAAATACCCACACCCATTACCACACCCCATTACAACAAGCCAATGACAATGAAGTATTTAGATCATGTGTCAAAATAATCCTTCAATTGGAAAAATACATTCACAAAACATTACAGACATTATGTGCATATTTACAATTATGCAATGCAGTATATGCGTATATGGGGATATGCGGGCCACTTGTTGGACAATTGCTTAGAGCGTGTGCGCAATATTCAGCGCTCAGATCTACTTACTAATAGCGCTAGACATAATCGATCTAACATTATTCCTCCTGTCACTCTAGTATCCACGTATGGTCACATCTCAAATGATTTGAAAACTATTGTACAACGGCATTGGCATATTCTGCAGAGTGACCCAAATATTGGTGATTCTTTTCAGGATCTACCACGCAGTTGTTACAAAAGAGCGCCAAGTTTGCGTGATAAACTAGTGCGGTCGCACTTCCCTGCATTCACTCAACCGTTTTTATCTTTTCCTCCACGTGTTTCACAAGGTAATTTCAAATGTTTTAACTGTGCAGCATGTAACTTTATGCTTACAGAAAAAGAATTCACGCACTCCAAAACAGGAAAAACGTACAAAGTCAAGGGAAGAATTACTTGTTTGTCTACCTTTGTCATTTATCTTTTGACTTGTCCTTGTGGAATACTTTATGTGGGTAAAATGAAGAGACAGTTAAAAACGAGAATTTTTGAACATAAATGCTCAATAAGAAAAAACGATGAAAAATCATCTGTGGCAAGGCATTTCCAGTCTGCTGGCCATGACGCTAATATGTTGAAATTTATGGGACTAGAGATGGTTTACAGGTCTCCACGAGGGGGAAATAGAGAGAACCATCTCTTACAGCGAGAGGCGTGGTATATTTTTAATTTGAATACGTGTATACCGAATGGGATGAATGAAGAGCTATCCCTGACTTGTTTTTTATGAAGGTAATAATGCACTGATGGCTATACTGCATTGCATAATTGTAAATATGCACATAATGTCTGTAATGTTTTGTGAATGTATTTTTCCAATTGAAGGATTATTTTGACACATGATCTAAATACTTCATTGTCATTGGCTTGTTGTAATGGGGTGTGGTAATGGGTGTGGGTATTTAAAAGTGTTTTTGTGGTTACATTGTTGCACACTGAGGAAGGCACATGCCGAAACGCGTTTGTGCAATAAAAGGAGATTATATGCAAGGTGCGGCCTTTTTCTTTGGAAATTGAGTTGCACATTTGGGTCAGCACCCTTATATTAGGAATTATTTAAGAGTGAAGCCTGCTCCAAGTAGAAAAAATACTTTGAGGAGGAGTGTCCTCACATGCCCACACACGCCCCGCGAGCATGCTGGGATCTCTAAACACCGTAAACCCGGAAGAAGAAGAATTACGAGAATTTCTGAAGCCTTATGCGCCTCGCCTCATCTATACGCTCTTGCCAGTATCTGTTGGCGTTGTCGGTGACAAAACAAGCCACAGCACCAAGACCAGCAACACTAACGACTCCATGTCCTCCATGTTTATTGTTTACTATCCGGGTCGTGAGACTACCGCTTAAAAGATCACTGATGTCACTGTTTGCGCTGCTTAACGACATCACGTGATGTCCACCCACTTTCGCTAACTCCACCTAATGTGTCCACCCACTTCCAGCCAGCACGGTTCAGCGCGGTTGTAGTCGAAATGCAACTCCAACAGCCCCACTCAGCTCGACTCAGCCTGGCACGGCTCAGCCCAACTCAGCACCGCACGGCTCAGCCCAACTCAGCTGCGTTGGTAGTGGAAAAGCGGCAATAGACACAGACAACCATTCACACTCACATTCACACCTACGGTCAATTTAGAGTCACCAGTTAACCTAACCTGCATGTCTTTGGACTGTGGGGGAAACCGGAGCACCCGGAGGAAACCCACACGGGGAGAACATGCAAACTCTGCACAGAAAGGCCCTCGCCGGCCACGGGGCTCGAACCCGGACCTTCTTGCTGTGAGGCGACAGCGCTAACCACTATACCACCGTGCCGTCTGGGGGGGGTTAATACTCAAAAATCTGCTGATCTCTTTCTGGGGTTTTCACGCACGACAGTCTCGTTTACACAGAAATGGTGAGAAAAACAAAAAATACTGAGTGAGTGAGTAAGCGACAGTTCTGTGGGTGGAAGAAAAAAACAAATGTCTTGTTGATTAGAGAGGTCAGAATCAGAAAATAGTAACTCATGTAATCACTCTTTACAACTGTGGTGAGCAGAAAAGCATCTCAGCAGAAAGAACACATTATGTTCCACTCCTGCAGCCAAGAACAGGCATTTTAGAATCAACAAGAAGTTCCTATTAAAGTGGCCATTGAGTGTATAAATATATATAAAGTATGTGTTCTTGATTTGAAAACAGTGGCTCCACTTCATCATCCTAACCTGTCATTGATTTATTTTCCAATAAAATCAGTTGTTTTATTTCTTTTGTACCACATGAGTACAAATTTATTTATTAAATTAAAAAGTATGGCTTTTTTTTTTTTTTTAAATCTGTTTATGGTTAAATTTAATGTTGTGGACCATCTGTAAACTGTCTGTTTTATCCCTTGCTTACTGACGTTTCTATTCCATATGAATCTGAATCACAAGCAAAAGAGCTGCAGGTGATGGAAAGGAAGATAAACAGTTGAGAGAAAGTAAAGTCCGAGAGTGAGTGGAGTAAATACTGTAAATGAAGAGTGCGCTTTGGTGATGGAGAGCGGCTTTATGTCGTAATGTGATACAATTCTGTGAGAGCTGGAGTTACTTTACCAGTCTGAGTCTAATCCTGCGCTGGCCCACTACCCTGCTGTGAGAGAGGGAGTTACTGAGTAACCCAGCTCATTGGCCATCATCGGCATTCTCTCTCCAACCACTGACCTCAGTGTGCCCCGGCGCTCGCCTTTCTCACTCTCGCTGTCTCAGTCTCTCTCGCTCTCTCTCACACACAACACAAAATGCTTCTGTTTCTAGTCCTAATGCTGTACCACTGGAGTTACATGGGACCATTAGGAATGATTTGTTATTATTTTTGTCCGAATAATAGTAGTAGTAGTAGTAGTAGTAGTAGTGGTAATAGTGCACCAATGGAATTTGGACAACTCATGATTGGTGTCATCAGTTTGAAACTTCAGAATCATATGGTGCTGTGGTAGGCTGAAAAGTGTGTGTGTGTGTGTGTGTGTTGGGTGAAGTTGACGGGGTTGAGGGGTTAGTCCCTCCCAAATGAACAGCTGAGTTATCTTATTTAGTCTGTATAAAAGCTGCCCAACTGTCATAACAAAGGGGCTGGACAGCAGGCCTCTACGGCAGACAATAGGGAGTCAATGGTTCCAAAGAACGTCCTGAATGTGCTGATTCACTGAAAGGAGACGCCGCTTGAATGTTGAATAGGACAGAAGGATGGCCATAACAAAGCTCAGATCCGAACTTAATTGGGGGGCATCAATCAGATGGTTCACGCCACTCACAGGCTCAGCGGTCACTCGGTGGGAATTTGGCTTTAAAAAGCAGACTCCTTTCCAAATGAAGGACTTTGGACTTCAAGTAGACAATGACGAATGGAAAAAAAAAAGATATATATCTTTCCATGAAAAACACTTAGCAATGAACAGCATGAAGAAATGACACATCGCTGCCAGTTTTCTGAACACATTATATTCGCATTCAAGAAATGGGTTCTCGAGAATTATAATGTTTGGTCATGGCTTTTTATTTGATTGGAAAAGGCGTCTAGATCTAACTGGAAAACTGTATTAGGTTTGCAGCACATAATACACACAGTATGTCTTCTACTGATACAAACAAGTCAAGTTTATTTTTATAGCGCTTTTAACAATAGACATTGTCGCAAAGCAGCTTTACAGAATTTAATTACTTTAAACATGAGCTAATTTTATCCCTAACCTATCCCCAATGAGCAAGCCTGTGGTGACAGTGGCAAGGAAAAACTCCCTCGGACGACATGAGGAAGAAACCTCGAGAGGAACCAGACTCAAAAGGGAACCCATCCTCATTTGGGTGATAAGACAACGTGATTATAACAGTTTTAACATAAACTCTTCATTGATGGAAACTTGAGTGCAAAACTGTTCATAACAACCGCAGTCCTAAAGTTAGCAAGTTAACTGTAGTCCTCAGATATAAAAGCATTACTGTAAGTGTCCAGAGTGTCTTCCAAGTGTGACTTTCAACTGTCCATATGGAGCCGTCCTCCACACGAGCGATGTGATGAGACTCCAGATGTAGGGGATCAGGATGGATCAGGCAGATCTGAGAAGCAGAAGAGGTCAGCATCTCTATCTCAGAATGGACATGTAACTCAGAGGGACAGACGGGGGGAAAAGAGAGAAAACACAGGTTGTTAGGTATGCCCAATATCACCTGATGAGTCAAAACAGTACACATTTTGCATTGAGTGCAAGCAGGGACTCCGGCAAAACTAACTATGACAGCATAACTAAAAGGGGAGAGCCAGAAGGTAACGCAGGCATGAGGGAGCCCCGGGACATAAAACAGCAGCCACTATACTGTCAACAAACTTGAGTGAGCAAGTGAGTGGGAACTGACAGCATCCATACATCCCAGTTTACCGAAACACTCTATGCCTGAAGACCCTCCGGATCTACTCCTTTCCCTCATAAACATTATTAACAAAAGGCTTGACGAAACAGATATGTTTTCAGCCTAGACTTAAACGCTGAGACTGTGTCTGAGTCCTGAACACTACTTGGAAGGCTGTTCCATAACTGTCTAAAATCAAGTATATGACAAATCTCAGCTTAAAGAAATGGTTTCACCAAACAGGTTAGGTGTTCGATCCTGTTAGGGGTCGCCACAGTGGCTCTGATCTGCATATTTGTTTTAGTATAGGTTTTACACCGGATGCCCTTCCTGACACAACCCTCCCCCATCTATCTGGGCTTGGCACCTGGGCAAAGTATTCACTGTCTTGTACAAACCCAGTGGCTGGGTATTTTTACCTAATTGGCATATCTTTGGACTATGGAAGGAAACCAGAGTACCCAGAGGAAACCCATGCAGACACAGGGAGAACGTGCAAACTCCACACAGAAAGGCCCCCATTAGCTGTAAGGTTCAAACCCAGAACCTTCTTGCTGTGAGGCAACAGTGTTAACCACTACACCACCGTGCCACCCTTTTCACCAAACAGCTGCCTTTAATAAAGTACTCACGTAGAGAACCAATAGAACCTGAGAGAAGTCCTTAAAAACAGATTTAACAATATGATGGAACCCTGGCTATTTTTTCCTCATTATTTGATTACCAATAGTACATAAACTGGAATAAAAGGGGAAAAAAACTCAAAGTTTGAAGCCTTTGCCACAATCAAGGGTTCTTTGGCTTGTTTCTGCAGGAAAACTCTTCAAGGTTCTTCATAGAACTAGACAACAAAGGGTTTTGCTTTCAGAAAAGGTTCAAAGTAGAACCTCTTTCAAAAGCCGGAATTTTGATTGCTCAAGGAACCCTTGAGAAGAGAGTATCCAGAAGAAGTCTGTTAAATTTTACTCTCAAACCCTTATGCGTTCTTCTTATGGACTTCAAAAACTTTTTATAGGCAGCGCACACTCAAAGGTTCTTCGGCTTGCTCCTCTATGGAAGTGCTTAGGAATTCTATGTAGAACCCCTTAACAGAAGATTTTCTTTTCAGAAAAGGTTCCAGGAGGAACTTGTTTGGAAAGCCAGGAACTGTTGGTCATTCAAAGAGTCTGTCATGAAGTAATTAGTAAGTCTAGAACCTTTATGGGTTCCAAAACTTTTGCCGGCAGTACTCACTCAAGGGTTCTTCGGTTTGTTCCTTCATGGAAGCACTTAAAATTCTATGTAGAATCTTAAAACAAGGGTTCCGAGCCAGGATTGTTGATCATTCAAAGAACCATCAAGGAAATCTTTTTCCCCCCCAGAGTCTTGAAAAGAGTTTGGAACTTTCAAAAGGGTTCTTTTGCTTGTTCCTAGAAGCAAACTCATACAAAAGATGGTTTTCCTTTCAGGAAAGATTCCAAGGAGAACCCATTTAGAAATCTGGAATTGTTTGTCATGAAAGAAACCATGAGGATTATTTTTCCTGAAGGTGTGACAGGAAACAATCAGTTAAAGTCTGGAACTATTGCTGGTTCTTTGTTTTTGTACTTCAAAAACCTTTGACTGGTGGTGCACGTCTATCTGGCACTCTCGAGGGTTCTTTGGTTTGTTCCTCTACAAAACAAAGTCCTTCCCATGCCACAAGGTACATTGGATCTCCATTTCAGTAGCCCTCAGCCTCTCACATAGCTAGGGTTATGGTGGGGGTCCAGTCCTCTGGTGACCATAAGAGTTTGAGTTTGATTCTCTACTCACATCTGTATTGCGGCGCCTCAGCAGATGGTAGTAGGTACCTTTTTTTTTAATGATGGTCTTTGGTATAGCCCAACCAAGAGTAGAACTCACAAACTCCTGGTTGAGAGGTGGACACACAAACCACGAGGCCAACTCACAGTCCTGTTCATCTAAGAAAACATTTATAAGGAAATGTTCTCTGTAGACCCAAAAATGTATACGTCTTGAACCTTTCTGGTTTCTTCATTTGTACTCCAAAGGTTGTGTATGTGCACATTTGAAGGTTCTTATGTCAGAAAATGCAGAAAAGTAGAACCTTTCTGGGAAGCTGGAACTGTTTATCATGAGAGTATTTCTGGAAGCCGCTGGTTAAGCTTCAGTACTTTAACAAAAATGGTTAAGTGGAGAAACTTTACGCTTATCCTCCTGGGAGAACCCTTAATGGTTCTGTTGCAAACCATGTTTCTTTGCAACACAGTGTTTCTTTATCAAATTTGGTCTTTTAACCTCAAGCGCTTTTTTTTATGTCCATCTGTTTAAAATAAGGACTTTCATATTATGATTATTATATATTTTTTTTCAGAAAGGAGGTTAGAGCAAGAATTCACAAATTCACAAAAGCAATTATTGTCCTTATTTGTGGGCACAGTTGAAGTGAAGCCAGATCCCAGTGTCATGCTGTGCTTTGTGATGGGAGCGGGTTTATTACGACCAGCAGACGGCTCACACACTGCAGGATTTCTAACCTGCGCTTTCTTACCACACGTTTGTCAGAAGAATGGAGTGACTTTCCTCACTGAGGCAGGCCTAACAGGATTTGGTGTGAGCCATGACCCTGGGCTTTGTTGTATTGTCTACCCATCTTTCACATCGCACTGAATTTAGACTTACTTAAATCCACAGCAAATCTGTCTTTGTTTTATATTCAAATGTCCACGAAATGTGCCAGAAACTTTCCCACACAGGGATCTGATGCAAACGTAATGCTGCTTGTTATAAAATGAAACGTTGAGTACGATTTGTTCATTTGTATTTGCTGATGATGAAGTGAGGAATAAAACATTTCGGAACTGCTGGTTAAGAAAAACGAGATGGTCAGTGACAGCGTAGCTCACTCTGGCCCCGTCTAGTCCAGAAGGAATTATGTAAAGTGGGCCACCACAATTGCGCAATAAATGCAGTAAGCTATATACACTGTATACAAGTTATATATAGAAGCAGTATCCACCCTAGGAATACTGACCTATTTGCCAGAAAGAATCCAAAACAGCGAGGAATTGACCGAGAAGAAATGATTTTTGTTGAACTGTTGCTCATTAAGGCTTAATTAGTCCATAACTTCATTAATAATTATAATGAAGCAAATCTGGGTAGACGTTATATGCGCCCTAGATACCCCTACCTTCATGCCAGAAAGAATGAAAAGCGGTGAAGAATTGAAGGAGAAGAAGCGATTTGTGTGGAAACTGCTCGTTAGGGATTGATTAATTACTCCATATCTTCATTATTAATTGCAATTATGCAAATTTGGGTGGAAGCCATATGCACCCCAGGCAGACCTACCTTCCTGCCAAAAAGAATAAAAATCGGTGAAGAATTGAGGGAGAAGAAGCGATTTTCATGAAATGTGGATGACGCCAGATGATGGACAACACATGATGGCGTAAACTCCTCACCTGTCGGATGGATGAGCTAATAATCAACGATGAGGTGTGGTGTGATGAAGCGACTGAAGAATCTGAATATTTTCAAGTGTTTTATCTCACTTATTCCACAGCAGTTTACACACAATTCCAATTTTGTATCAAAACAAGATAGTTACAGTTCTTACTTGCGTTATAGCAGCGATAAACGGTCTTTCCATCACCAACCTCTCTTTGTTCTTTGTCTTGAAGTCAATAAAGAAAAATGGCACCTTGTCTTGCTTCCAAGAGAAAATGCTCATTACCTCTGACACTGGAGACTCCTTCCTTAAAGGTTAAATAAACACATCACCATATCAACAGTTAAACACGTTTTTTATGTCTACATGGAGTGTCTGAGATACAAGTCCCTACGAATGAGCTGTTACTATAGAAACAATCCTGCATCAAAATGAGTGCATTAATATAATCCTGGATGGCTGTTGGAGGATTTGAGAGACCTGCGTTTTTTGGTTGGGAAGCATCGCTGAAATGTGCAACCAAGGCAACTCAAAAGAAGCAGTGAAGGAGTGTAATATCAGAGAAACGCCATGAGGGCTCACCTCACATGTAGACCAATGTGGAGGTCCACGCTGTGGTGCATTCTCCAGTAAGGTCCATCAGTTATCCGAGCTACACCCTCCCCTCCACCCGACATGCCCTCCTCTCTCCTCCCCTCCTCCTGCCCCAGGACTCAATGCTACAGAGATGCGTACCTCAGTGACTGTTCACTTATTAATGCATTCCTCACATTCATTGTGTTTTCAAAATCCTCCCTAATTTTGTTCATTTATCAGAATTACTTTCAACACAAATCACAGGAACCTTCAGCCAGGCTGCAGGAAAGCTCACAGTGATGAAAACACACCATCAAGGACGTGTAGAGCTTTCAACTTTTATTAACATACATGGCATGCAGTGTTTTTCCTGCTGTGATGTGATCAAGCCTTACAAAATTTTTGAGAGAAATTCATTCATTTGCTTTCAAATGTCAACTTTTTTTAGTTAAAGATATATATTTTTTACCTGCATTAAAACGGATCCGTTATAAATTTGATTAAAGATACAAGTTGCTGCTTTAGAGATTTAACCAAGAAAATCTTGGTGGTACAAAGAAATATGAAACTGGGTGGTGGTGGGGGGGGATTCCCAGAAAAAACACCTCAGAATTTTCCAGATTAAAGTTATAAATTTACAAGAAAAAAAAACCTAATTCCCTGAGACAACATTCTCATGCTTCCTGGCTGCAGTGCATCCTGAGAAATGCAGTTGAAACTCTCTGAATGCTTTATTGTTTGATATTGTGCGATGAAGGAGGAAAGACTGAGTTTCCTCTAAATCTCGGCTCAGCTGTGGAGTCTGTGGTGTGATGACATCGATACAAACTTTAAAAATGAAGTGATCTCGTTCCTTGAGAAAACCCCCCCCACACACACTTTAAAATCTCAGAGAATATGTGAGGGCTTTTTTCTTGTAAATTTCTGACTTTTTTAATCTCGGAATTTCTGAGGGTTTTTTTGTTTGTTTTTTTCTCTCAAATTTATGATTTTAGAACCTCTGAGAATATCCAAGATTTTTCTTATAAATGTATGACTTTACTATTGGAAATTTTGAGTTTTATCTCCCGGAATGTGGACCCCCTTCCCCCGTACGCACGCGTACACGCATGCACAGCTCCATGATGCACAAAAAAAAAAGAATCACAATTTTTCTGAAGTTTTTCTCATAAATGTATGACTTTAATATGAGAAATTCTGAGTTTTCTTCTCGGAATATAATCCCCTTCCCTCAGCTCTGTATTTCTTCATATTTCTTTTTAATATTTTGTTGTTTTTCTTTCTTTCTTTCCTTCCAATATTTTTTTTCTTTTTATTTCTTTCATTTTAATATTTTTCTTTGATATTTTATTGTTCTTTCTTTCTTTCTTTCTTTCTTTCTTTCTTTCTTTCTTTCTTTCTTTCTTTCTTTCTTTCTTTCTTTCTAAACCTATAATTGCCCTAATACACCATTATTAACAATTTTGAAAATCAAAAAATTGTCAGAAAATTGAAAAACTTTCTTTAAAACAGGGAAATAAACCCTGAAGGACCAAAACAGATATTAGCAAAAAAAAAATTAATCATATTTTGAGAACTTCATAAAATCCCATCTGCTTTATCTCTCTTTATCCCTCGCTGCAGTAAGAGTCCAGTTTCTACAACCCCGATTCCAAAAAAGTTGGGACAAAGTATAAATTGTAAATAAAAATGGAATGCAATGATGTGGAAGTTTCAAAATTCCATATTTTATTCAGAATAGAACGTAGATGACATATCAAATGTGTAAACTGAGAAAATGTATCATTTAAAGAGAAAAATTAGGTGATTTTAAATTTCATGACAACAACACATCTCAAAAAAGTTGGGACAAAGCCATGTTTCCCACTGTGAGACATCCCCTTTTCTCTTTACAACAGTCTGTAAATGTCTGGGGACTGAGGAGACAAGTTGCTCAAGTTTAGGGATAGGAATGTTAACCCATTCTTGTCTAATGTAGGATTCTAGTTGCTCAACTGTCTTAGGTCTTTTTTGTCGTATCTTCCGTTTTATGATGCGCCAAATGTTTTCTATGGGTGAAAGATCTGGACTGCAGGCTGGCCAGTTCAGTACCCGGACCCTTCTTCTACGCAGCCATGATGCTGTAATTGATGCAGTATGTGGTTTGGCATTGTCATGTTGGAAAATGCAAGGTCTTCCCTGAAAGAGACGTCGTCTGGATGGGAGCATATGTTGCTCTAGAACCTGGATATACCTTTCAGCATTAATGGTGTCTTTCCAGATGTGTAAGCTGCCCATGCCACACGCACTAATGCAACCCCATACCATCAGAGATGCAGGCTTCTGAACTGAGCGCCGATAACAACTTGGGTCGTCCTTCTCCTCTTTAGTCCGAATGACACGGCGTCCCTGATTTTCATAAAGAACTTCAAATTTTGATTCGTCTGACCACAGAACAGTTTTCCACTTTGCCACAGTCCATTTTAAATGAGCCTTGGCCCAGAGAAGACGTCTGCGCTTCTGGATCATGTTTAGATACGGCTTCTTCTTTGAACTATAGAGTTTTAGCTGGCAACGGCGGATGGCACGGTGAATTGTGTTCACAGATAATGTTCTCTGGAAATATTCCTGAGCCCATTTTGTGATTTCCAATACAGAAGAATGCCTGTATGTGATGCAGTGCCGTCTAAGGGCCCGAAGATCACGGGCACCCAGTATGGTTTTCCGGCCTTGACCCTTACGCACAGAGATTCTTCCAGATTCTCTGAATCTTTTGATGATATTATGCACTGTAGATGATGATATGTTCAAACTCTTTGCAATTTTACACTGTCGAACTCCTTTCTGATATTGCTCCACTATTTGTCAGCGCAGAATTAGGGGGATTGGTGATCCTCTTCCCATCTTTACTTCTGAGAGCCGCTGCCACTCCAAGATGCTCTTTTTATACCCAGTCATGTTAATGACCGGCGGCACGGTGGTGTAGTGGTTAGCGCTGTCGCCTCACAGCAAGAAGGTCCTGGGTTCGAGCCCCGGGGTCGGCGAGGGCCTTTCTGTGTGGAGTTTGCATGTTGTCCGCGTGGGTTTCCTCCGGGTGCTCCGGTTTCCCCCACAGTCCAAAGACATGCAGGTTAGGTTAACTGGTGACTCTAAATTGACCGTAGGTGTGAATGTGAGTGTGAATGGTTGTCTGTGTCTATGTGTCAGCCCTGTGATGACCTGGCGACTTGTCCAGGGTGTACCCCGCCTTTCGCCTGTAGTCAGCTGGGATAGGCTCCAGCTCGCCTGCAACCCTGTAGAAGGATAAAGCGGCTAGAGATAATGAGATGAGATGTTAATGACCTATTGCCAATTGACCTAATGAGTTGCAATTTGGTCCTCCAGCTGTTCCTTTTTTGTACCTTTAACTTTTCCAGCCTCTTATTGCCCCTGTCCCAACTTTTCTGAGATGTGTTGCTGTCATGAAATTTCAAATGAGCCAATATTTGGCATGAAATTTCAAAATGTCTCACTTTCGACATTTGATATGTTGTCTATGTTCTATTGTGAATACAATATCAGTTTTTGAGATTTGTAAATTATTGCATTCCGTTTTTATTTACAATTTGTACTTTGTCCCAACTTTTTTGGAATCGGGGTTGTAACTCGTGCTGATTATTCAGACGTGTGTTTTGATGTTTTGTAAGGAATAACACACTCCATGTTGTGCTGTGAGAGGAAAATCATTAACTACGGAGCGGTGTGAAGAAGTGAAGTTAATATTCCTGTCCTGAATTTGATAATTTTCCATTAACAGCATTCCCTGAAGTGTTTTATTTCTTTTACTTCTATCTATCTATCTATCTATCTATCTATCTATCTATCTATCTATCTATCTATCTATCTATCTATCTATTTTATTTTTATTTATAAATACATTATAATAGATAAATATAATTTATTTCAGCTTGTAAACCATAAAGAAGCATAAAACTCCTCCGTCCTGAAGATGTCGGAAAACCTAAAGTTCCAGCTTCACCTCTGACTGTTACACAACACTGACAGTGGAGACTCCTTCCAGAATGTTCTCCTGAAAGCAAACTTGACCGTATTATTTTATTCCTGTGGAGTGTGTGTACACTGTTCACGTCCCTGTGTCAGTGTCCACACCTTCTGACCAATCGGAATCGAGAACTCAACAGCGCCGTGTTCTTTGCAGGCTCAGGAACGTGACCTAATAACCAGCGTTCCTGATGAACCCATAAAGCTCGTGCCATGAACTCTGTGGAGCAGAGGAGCGTTAGGGAGGGAACAGGTGCAGTTTGTCTCTGTCTGAGAGAACACCGTGCCCTCGCTACCCCCTCACACACTCCTCACTCCTCCATCCCCAATCGGATTCATCAGATTTCTGTGAGATCGGCTCCAGCTCAGCATTCCTGATGGAAGTTTTCGGACCGGAATCAGGACAGTAGCTTTCCTGGAATGTTTGATGGTGTTAATCAGGAGGCGTGGCTTGTGGAAGGAGGAGATTAACTGGCACAGTAATGCAGTGGGTTTTGTCGACGATGGAGAGAAAAATGTTTTGCTCCACAATCACATTATCACCATCATGGATTTTGGGGACAAAAACAAACAAACAAACAGCTGGACTCAATTTGTGTGAGTCTTGGCTTTTTTTTTTTTTCCCTGTGTTACAAAATCACACCACTTTCTGTAATGGGAACTTAATCAAATCAATTTACACCTCTCTCTCTCTTTCTGCCTGTCTGGATCTCTCTCTCTTTCTGTCTGTCTGGATCTGTCTGTCTGGATCTCTCTCTTTCTCTCTCTCTCTTCCTTTGTCTGTCTGTCTGTCTGTCTGAATGTCTCTCTCGCTCTCTTTCTGTCTGTCTGAATGTCTCTCTCACTCTCTTTCTATGTCTGTCTGCCTGCCTGTCTCTCTCTCTTGCTCGCTTTCTGTCTGTCTGTTTCTCTCCCTCTCTCTCTTTCTGTCTGTCTGTCTCTCTCTTTCTGTCCATGTGTCTCTTTCTCTCTCTTTCTGTTTGTCTGTCTGTCTGTCTCTCTCTCGCTCTCTTTCTGTGTCAGTCTCCCTTAGTCTGTCTGAATGTCTCTCTCTCTCTCTCTCTTTCTGTCTGTCTGTCTCTCTCGCTCACTGTCTATCTGTCTCTCTCTTTCTGTCTGTCTGTCTATCTGTCTGTCTGTTTCTCTCTCTCGTGTGTGTGTGTGTGTGTGTGTGTGTGTGTGTGTGTGTGTGTGTGTGTGTGAGAGAGAGAGAGAGCGAGAGCGCACTGGGAATTTGATGAGTGTCACTTCCACTAGAGAATGAAAGGAATGACTTGCCACTTTTACAGCCTTGTGGTTGGACCTCAGAGCCAAACTTCCCTCCGTACCACATTCTCTATTGTTTATAACCCAAAATGTGTCGCATTTTATACACACACACACATTCAAGCTGCAGCTCTACAGAGTTCACACGTCTAATTACCGAGGTATGAACTGAATGTTTGCAGCATTTGTATCGACCATGAAGCGTGCAAGTGGAAAATGTGTTGTTTTGTCTCAGCTGCAGCACATTGGATTTTGTAACAAAACCATGAAAGCATCGAACGTCAATCCGAGCCTGAGGATACGGACACATCAACAGGAATTTTTCGCCTGTTTTATATATTGGCTTTTAGTGGTTTCTTCCGCAAACAAACAAATTTATTTTTACGACAAGACAATAATACCTTTCCCATGTGTTCCAATTCCATTATGGTTCTCACACATCAGATCTACGGTGGCCTGGAAGTCAACAAACAAACGGCAAACAAAATGCTTTAAATGAACAAAAAAATGCAACAGCAAGTCAGAAAACACAATGAAGCAGAATAAATCAGAAAACGTAACAGGAACACCAAAAACACGACTTCAAAACAGAAAACAGAAGCAGTAATTCAGAGTAAGGAGGAGGTACTGTTTGCTTCTTTCGGCACTTTTCCGTGTTCGAGTGCTCATATGAATCCTGTGTTTGTTTTTATTCTATAGACAAAAGATGATATGAATTACACTAAAAAAAACAAGCCCAAACGTTTCCTCTTTCTGTAAACATCCTCCAGCCCGCGTCTTGTTTTTCTCCATCTCTCTGACCGACGGGGGTGATGTTCGATAAGGACCGCCCCTTTACATTTTGATTTAATGCTGAATTTGTTGTCGCATCTTTTTTTTTTGATAGGCTACTGTAAAAACAAACAAAAAAAAACCCCAACAAATCTCTCATCACTCTGCTCAAGCCTTAATATGGCACACACCATAAATTGATTGCAATCTCTTCCCCATTAGATCATAGCTCTGGAATCCCCAGTGGAATCAGAGTTCTGTACACACACACACACACACACACACACACACACACACACACACACACACGCCACGTCTCACTCCCCTATTAAAACGCAACTATGGCACAGAGGTTCAAAGCAATGCCATGTCTTTCCTTTTCCACCCCCCTCCCCTCCCTCTCTCCCTCCCTTCTTCCCCCGTTCTTATCCAACCCAACAATGAGGTTAGAAATACTCTCGAACCCAAACCCACTGCATGCCCCAAAAATAGTCCGGCGCAGAGGTGGGAGACCGGTGATCAGGGGCAAGATTAAGATACCATCGGTGTGAGGTGCCAGTGGGGATCAGAGTGGAATCCGTGCCAAGAGCTCAGCCTCAGAGGTGCCACTCATAGAGACGCAGGCGTGACGGACATGACCTGTACACGTGGATGGCTGGGAATGGCAAAGAACAGTTTCAACTATTTTTAGGATGCGTTGTGATTAAGAAAAGATCATTGTTGTGTCAAGTAAACCTTTTCATAAATTTTTGCTTATGATAAATATACTTTAACCACAGCGCTGCTGAATGCTCCATTCTGATTGGTTTACTCGCCGACTGCAAGGTTTATTATATTAAATTAATAGCATTTAGCAGATGCTCTTATCCAGAGCAATGTACCCAAAGCAACCTGGGGAGCTGTTGGGGGTTCAGTGCCTTGCTTAAGGGCCCTTCAGCCATTCCTGCTGGTCCAGGGAATCAAACCAGCAATTTTTTGGTCCCAAAGCTGCTTCTTCAACCAGTAGACCATGGCATCCCCCTATATTTATATTAATGTACTCATTTTAAAAAAAGGTTATCATTTCTATTCTATCGATAACCTTTCTTTCTATCGTTTCTACTGTTCTTTC
The DNA here is from genome assembly GCF_027579695.1 of Neoarius graeffei. Lineage (NCBI taxonomy): Eukaryota > Metazoa > Chordata > Actinopteri > Siluriformes > Ariidae > Neoarius > Neoarius graeffei. The sequence goes on along the minus strand of NC_083594.1, from coordinate 4,789,647 downwards.
TATTTGATCGGGAGATAGCGAGTTCTACTCATGGTCGGGTCATACCAAAGACCATCATAAAAATGGTGCCTACTGCCATCTGGTAAGGCACGCTGCAATACAGATGCAAGTGAGGATCAAACTCTTGCGGTTACCAGAGGACACGCCCCCCACTGTAACCCTAGCTATGTAATATAGGCGAGAGGCCGAGGGCTACGAAACGGAGATCGGCGCCGCCAAACACGCCATGAATGGTGCAGGAAGGACTTTGAATTTTTGATCATTTCTATAGTAACACTGTAAACAGGGATTTACATACACAGCAGATGCTACACATAAACGAATTTGAACATTTCTGGAAGGAGTCTCGAGTGTCAGTGCTTTGTAAAAGTCAGAAGTGAAGCTGTAACTGTAAGTTTGCTTGGTTTGGTTGCATTTTTTTTTGTCTTTTTAACATAAAGACAGAGAATAAAGAGTTGCTAACGAGGGAATGACTGTTTATACGTACAGTGCCCTCCACTATTATTGATTTAACTATTTTAATTAGAATTATTTAGTTCTTGATGACTGATTTGTTTCTCCTCTGAATAAATTTATTTCAATTAAAGGTTGGAGTTCTCTCATTTTTCAGTGCGAAATCAAGCAACTTTTAACTAATCATTACAAGGGGTGCCAATAATTATGGAGAGCTCTGTAACTGCTATAATGTAACTGAGAACAGGAACTAACTTGTTTCATGGACATTCCATAACATTAAACATAACTATAAATAGATGAAAAGTATGACGTGTCGTTCTTTAATTCATTAAAAATAATCATTATTGGCAAATTGCTACAACCCTGATTTTCAAAAAAGTCGGGACGCTGCGTAAAATGTAAATAAAACCAGAGTGCAATTGAATATTCAAATGAATGCAGTACAAAGGCAAGATATTTAATGTTCAAACTGATAAACGTTATTGTTTATTGTAAATATGCAATCATTCTGAATTTGATGCCTCCAACACGTTCCAAAAAAGTTGAGACAGGGGCAACAAAAGACTGAGAAAGTTCTGGAATCATTAAAAAAAAACACCTGTTTGGAACATTCTACAGGTAAACAGGTGAACTGGTAACTGGAAATGCTCAGTTGTTCACAAGCAAGGATGGGACGAGGTTCACCACTTTGTGAAAAACTGCACAGGCAAATCGTCCAACAGTTTAAGAATGAAGTTTCTCAATATACAATTACAAGGAATTTATGGATTTCACCATCAACAATCTGTAATTTCATCAAAAAGATTCAGAGAATCCAGAGAAATCTCTTCACGTAAGGGACAATGCTGAAAACCAACATTGAGCGCCCATGACCTTTGACCCCTCAGGTGGCACTGTATTAAAAACCAACATGATTGTATAAAGGACATTACTACATGGTCTCGGGAACACTTGGTTAGTAAACACAGTTTGTCATAGCATCTACAAATGTAAAGCAAAAGCCAAATATCAACAACATCCGGAAATGATGCTGAGTTCTCTAGGCCTGAGATCATCTGAGATGGACTGACACAAAGTGGAAAAGTATGCTGTGGTCTGACGAGAATTATTTTTGCAAATCATGGATGTTGTGTCCTCTGGGCTAAAGAGGAGAAAGACCATCCAGACTGTTACCAGCACAAAGTTCAAAAGCCAGCATCTGTGACGGTATGGGGTGTGTTAGTACCCATGGCAGGGGTAACTCGCATACTTATGAAGGCTCCATTAATGCTGAAAGGTTCATACAGGTTTTGGAGCAACATATGCTGCATCCAGATGGCATCTTTTTCAGGGACGTCCTGCTTATTTCAGCAAGACAACACCAAGCCACATTCTACACGTCTTACAGCAGCATGGTTTTGTAGTAAAAGAGTGCAGGTGCTAAACTGACCTGCTGCCTCCCATTGAAAATGTGTGGTGCATTATAAATCACGCAGTATGACAACAGAGACCCTGAACTGAAGTCATATATCAAGTAAGAATGGGAAGGAATTTCTCTTTCAAAACTTCATCAAATGTGCCCTCAGTTCACTGAGTGTTGTTAAAAGAAAAAGTGATGTAACACAGTGGTAAACACACCCCTGTCTCAACTTTTTTGGAACGTGTTATAGAGATCAAATTCAGAATGAATGTATATTTATATTAAAAAAACAACAAAGTTTATTTGGTTGAACATTAAATATCTTGTCTTTGTATTGCATTCAACTGAAAATAAATCGAAAAGTATTTATAAATCATTGCATTCTGACTTTATTTACGTTTTACACATCGTCCCAACTGTTTTGAAATCGGGGTTGGAGATAGAACACTTGGCGATGTTGCTATTTTTGGAAAATAATCAAATCCAGTGCTAGGTGTTAACTCCATTTGTTCACGCCACCACCATGGTGTATTTTATTGTTTACTTCCTGATCGGAAAAAGCAGAAAATAAATCAGATAACAATCTAACCAAAGACCTTGTTTTGGATCTGGTGCGTATCACCAGGACACGAACAGACACTCCAGCACTTAGCGGGACCACCCACTGGAGCAGCGACAAAACATCTTCCCTCTGTTCTGAATGCATTTATTTCACCACTTCAATCACACCACACGACATCTATTTTGGGTGCCACCACCTAAATCTAATTGTCAATCCGTGCAGCGATTGAATTAAAGGAAATGGAACAAACAAACAGCTAAGATCGAAGGGCACAAAAGGAAAAAAAAATAACGAAGATTGCCTTGAACACCAGCTACAAAAGCCTCATCGTGCTCCAGTGGGGGTCCTGCCTCTAATCCGGAGGGCTTTTGAGCGGCACGGACACTGGTTTTGTTGTTCCTCATCAGGGACGGCTAGGCGCTAAGCAGTCGCAAGAGCTACTGGCGACAGCTCCGGCCCGGAGAGATGACTCTCTAATCCTAATCATGCTGGAGAATGTTGTCTGGGTCACATGACCTTTCGCTAGCTGTAATAGGGAGGATCATGATTGGGATTTACGTTGAGAGAAAGGTGCCAAGCCCAGCGTCCCGGATGTCTGGCTGCACAGCCATGACTCACTGAGACAGTAATAGGCAGGAAGACACATGGTGAAGGCTGCACAATACCACATAGAGACATATACACAAATTCCTTTTACTGAAAAAAAGCGCTTTTTTTTGTTAATCGACAGTAGCAGTTCTCACTCAGACAGTTAACACGAGGACTCTCATTAAGAAGTGGCTTCTGAATTAAAGAGTGTTAGGAAGGCTTTAGTTTTTCCTCAAAAAGTCCTCTTCGACAAGAGGACTCGGGGTTTTTTTTTTTTTTTGTTTCTAGTGAAAGGCTATTCAGGGCATCTTAATCCTGTTAACAAGATCCCTGACTGTGGGTGTCTGGGAAGTTGGATCAATATCAAATTCTCCTTTTCAGTCTTTTCCTCAGGCGACTGATAGGCCTGCTTAAGAGGCTCTGGCAAAGATCTGGAAATCTCTGATTCCAGCATCGAGTCACATGGATTTGCTTTATTGTTTAAAAGCATGATATTTATTGGTGTTTTGATTTGTTTGGATGACATTACGTTCTTCCAGTAGTGTCTTATGTGCTCTGTGTTCTCCTTAGCATATTTGTTGTTCCTGTTTTGAAGGTTTAAATCCGTTGAAGACCTTGGGATTCTCCATGGGTTCCTTAGATAGTTTGTAACACTCATTTTACATTTAATGGATCTCCCAAGATGAACAAACTTTAGAGTTCTTAATGTAACCCCCTTTTTTTCTACATTTTCCTGTAACAGGACATCCTGAAGTACTTCATTCCTCTTATACCACAGCCATCTGATAGGCATTACAATGTAGTATTTCTTAAATAACAATACGTTGTGCTTTTTTATTCCATATCTAGTTACATTTAAAGGGGAACTGAAGTCATTTTTAAACTTGCTTTATTTCTTAATTAACGTGTTATTCAATTACGTTTTCGGTTTTAGTAACCTTATATCGTGACTCGTATTGGTAACTAATTGCAATTAAATATTATACTTATTGGCCTATTCGGTTTTTAGCCGTGTTGAATGTAGTTCGTTTGGTCCACGGCAGGCGTCGCTTATCCGCACGATCTTCACGAGACTTGTGCGAGACTTCGAAATGTGACGTGTCAGCCAGGTGTCAGTGCCGCCATTTTGAAACCTGTTTTCCAAACGAAATATTGCACAAAAATGAGTTTAAATGACGATTACTGCCTACTTTTTTCAAACTTTCCTGATTGCTATCAAATCAAACAAAACTTCCGCCTGGATTACATCAGCATTCGAAACAGGGCGCGTGCGTCTTTTGACAACCCGTGTCCGAAATCACTCCCTACTCACGATATAGTGAGGACGCCATTTTGTAGTGCTGTCCAAAACCTTAGTGAGGATTATTTACACCCTATATAGTGCACTCAAAGTATCCCAAAATGCATCACGAAAAGAAGTGTACAACGATGGTCACTAGCCAAAGCAATATATCCCATCATGCATTGCGGTCGCGCTGAAAGAAATCAAATTAAAAATCTCAAATTTGATTTAATAAAAGGCAGCGGCAAAGAAGAAAGTATTCAGCCTTGATTTAAAAAGAACTGAAAGCTGCAGGTACTTTGTATTGATTAATGTGGGAAATGCACTCAGTGTAATATGGATTTATCACAAAAACACATGCATGTATTTATTATTTTGAAACCCACCAGCCGACTGATCTGGCACGTTTTAATTGTGCGACAGTAATGACGTAAATACCAGCGCGACGGAGTAGTGTCCGAAAACGGTTTTTCATTTTACCAATGAGCTCATTATATAGTCCTCTATATAGTAATTCCCTATATAGGGAGTAGGGAGTAGTGAACGAGTGAGCGATTTTGGACACATGGAACGTTGGCAGATGTTGGTTACTTTGATTTGTGCTGTACGTTTTACTTCCGTCCTACGATGTCTTGCACAGCTCTCAATAAATCTTGTTTATGGCCATTGCTTTGACATATGGACTGATATATTACAGAGCATATTTCAAACACTCATAACTTGCAATAGCGATCAAAAATGCATTCCGATATTTAATAAAATGAGAAATAGAATTTTGATAATAAAAAATTTGCCTTCAGTTCTCCTTTAATGGTGTTGATCATCTGTGAAGCTGTACTTCACTTATAGAAGCTATAAACGTTTGTTCCCTTCAAGCAATTAACCAGGAAATTTTGAAATTATGGGGTTATGAAATGTCATTGTTATAGATTAATACAAGATGTTCTAGATGAAAAAAAATAAATGTACTTTAGCTTGGAAAACATGTTGTAACATCAGTCCGTTGGGCCATTTCCCCGAGTGCGGCCATACTGGATTAGCCAGATACATGGATGGATGTGTTAGGAGACGAAAACGAGGGTGGTGCTGCGTGACGTAGGATTCCACACGTCTTCTTCATTCCGTCCCGGATCCAAGACGTTTGGCCGAGTGGCTTCATCAAGTAAAGCAAGAAAACTTTACTTATGGAAAAAGCAGCACATTGTGCAGTGAACATTTTACAGAAGATTGTGGATTTGTGGAGGACTTGGATGAAAAATTCACTGGGAAGAAGCGAGACACGAGGCAGAAATGACAACTGAAGGCGGACGCGATCCCAACTTTGTTTCACCACAAAACACCTTCAGCACAACAGTGCACTGTGTCACGCATCAAATGGATGGAAGATAAGCAGGTCAATATATATATATTTTCAAATAAACAGGCAATAAACGGGCCACTACTTTATTTTGATTCCTTTTCTAATCCTGCATTGCCATAATTTTTGTAGAGGAATGCAAACAAATTGACCGAGAAGTCACACTAAACCATGATATTATCCTATAGTTGAGTACAGCATGCACTTAGACACCTCCGCTGTGCTCGCGGAAAATGACATCACGCATGATGGAGTTATGGCGGCCTTGCTGACAAAAAATAGTCTTGTCTATTTTCATCACTTTAATGGTTATATTGTTAAGAACAAATTCAAAATGCAGCTTTTTTTTTTTTTATAAAGGACAGACATGAAGACCGACTTTTAGCTCAATTTGTTTATGTGCGAGATATTTCCTTTAACAGGCTCTTATTTTTCTCTTTGTTACAGCTGCTTTGTTACAAAGCACTGACACTGGAGACTCCTTCCTTAAATCTTACAGCACAGCCCATACTTAAAGCGTGTCTCCCTCCCGTTGAAACTTTCTGTGTTGAAAAAGACTCATATATTGACGCCATTAAACGAATAAATACCTTCAAATGGTGTATATATATTCCAAAATAAAGAAAATGAAATAGTTTTTGGACCCCCCCAAAAAGGCGCAGTGATAAGCCTACGAACGATCGTGAAAAAATGAGGTCACAACCCGAGGTCACGTGATCGATCTGACCTCGATATATATTTAGCTGGAGCGAAAATGGAGGAACGAAAGAAGATAGGGAGGCCAGAAAAGTTCGAAACAGATAGCGCGAGGAAAAAGGCAAGAGTGGCATATAAAGCGGCAAGATATCGTATAGACATTGGACCGGTTTCGGAAGAGTGGATACGGCGAAAGGAGGAGATGGGGATGAAAACCCACGCGGATTTCGCAGCATTTCTACTGAACAGGTACATTTTGAAGTTGAAGTTTTGTTTATATGCTCTCGAACATGAGTGTCGTTCTTTTTGTCTACATGATATAACAATCTCTGTATCCACAATATATCATCTGTCTATCTTTATTCATCAAAAATAAACTATGTGTAAATTCTGATTAAGAATTACATAATCAAAGTCGTAGCCTAGTCAGTTTCAGATTGATTGGCGACTCCGCTCATTACTGATTACAATGTGTATATATATAGTCTAGTATTTACACTGACAGGCTGACTAACTCGTCATAACTAACACGTTACATGTGATGTGCAGGGTGAACATATTTAGAAATGATTGTAATGTATCGTGTAGATACACTGATAGATTTGGTCAATCCATAGTATATATACTTAGATATTGTATTATATCTATTACTTGTGACTGCTGTTATGAATAGTTATAAATGTGGTCGATGTCACGGTTCCGCGACAGCACGTGTTTGTTTATCGGCAGATAGTGACCTGGATCTTTACTAGGTCGGAAATGAGTGATTCGGCGCTATAGTACTACGCGGGCAAAAAGTAATCCCTTTATTCGAAAATTATTTTTTATTTCTAGTCGTTTATACACGAAGTTTCAACGGGCGGGAGACTCGCTTTAAGAGAATATGGTAACGCATATTGACCTGACTTTCGATGGGTTTGACTGTATGACGTACGAATGTGTACCATCACAGGAAACCCAATCGTAAGTGCAAGGCAACATATCTCATAAACACTTCACCACCAGGCAACAAAATTTGTATCTTTATTTCCATATGATAGATGGGTTTTTATCCAGCACTTATTTTTAATTTGTTTTTTAAAAATAATGTGGGATTATTTACAAACACATTTTACGGAAAATATTTGCGACAGTTTCATATAAAACAAGTTAAAACAGTTTTATTAGTCCACTAGCTTGTTGGACAGTTGACAGTTTGTGTTATGTAAGGACGATAGACGGATGTAAGTGCAGGAAGAGTTTTATTAAAAATGCGAGCAAACAGATCCAAAACGAGTCAGAATATCAAAGAGTCAGGATATCAAAGGGAATACAATGCTCACAGGTCAAAACCAGAAAAGCGACACAAAATACAAGGCTTTCGCAAAGTCTGTGTGTTACTCAGAGTCTTTATATAAATGTATGCACTGTGATTGAGCTCTAATCAGGAACAGGTGCATGGCCATTAGTCATAATGGTGCTGTGCGTGGACATGAAAGATGTAACCAGACAACTGTTTGCCATATTGAGTGTGATATTGGATGGTAACTCGATAGTAGTGATGTAAAGTGAAAGCACTGGTTACCTGCTGTCCACCAGGCACCCAGCATAATAAATGTCATGGTGTTGTTTCTGGCACATGGCGTGCATCGTCAAAGAAAGGAGTAAATATGTATCGTAACTGCAACGTGTCTCTCATTATGGGTCTCACTGTCACAAGATGCAAATTGCAGCAATTTATTGAGGTGAAAGACACAACATGAAACAATTCGATGGTTTTACATGGTGCTGTAATATTATTATTCTATTCAGGTCGATTTTGTGCCCTTGGGAATATTTTGCTCATAAACTCATCAGGAGCTCTGATTTTAGGCACTGACTAAATAGCAATATTACAAGTCCCTGTGGCTGTGAAAGAGCTGTCTCTAGAAACTGTAGCAGCAACCATTTAGCACGAGATAATTCAGTCCCTTTAGCACATTATGAATCGTTAACCATTCAAATAAGTCTTGAAGAACCATTTTCAGTGTAAACGAGTGTTGTGTTTTACTCCGTAGACGTCATTGCACAATCACTGGCGACGAAGTCTTAGTTGAGCCGTTCAGTCTAATACACCAAATTAGTCACTGCGTCTGTAAGCTGATCCTTGATTACTCTTCGTCTCGACTGGAGCTGCCGGACCGTACAAGGCCCTTGATTTAGCTTTGCGCTGTTGGATTTCTGGTGACTAATGTACCAGTAAATGATGCTACAGGACAATCCAAGCCAAGTGGAGCTCAATTAATTCTGACAATCGTCGCAAGCTTCCAGAAAGTTCTGAACGAGATTCCTGTGGACCACGAAAGTACGGTATGTTGTTCCACAGAGAAGACAATGCAAACCAGACCCATCACATATTGTGGTTTGATGCATCAGCCACTTTCCCATATGATTAATTGTGCATTCCTGGCAATGACACTGCTACCAGGCAACGATTGTATGGTTTTCATGATCAGATTCATCGCGCATAAATGAGACACGCAATAAAACAGGAAATAATTGCACTGGACAGGATGATGCATTTGGTCTCTGAGGATTTCATCCTGTACTGGAGCCGTTCTCAGATTCCCTCAGGATTCTTGCTTTTATTGCATCTGGAAGATATTTGTCTTTCCCAGTATGGCCATTTTGCCTAAAAGTCCTGTGAATCCTCATCTTTAGATCTTCTGAAACACAGGCACTAAATATACACAGCTATTAAAAAAAAAAAGAAAAACCCTGGACAGTTCTGTTTGCTGTACTAGCCCTTGGATTCACTGCTATCGAACAAGGTTTATGTCTGTAAATGTGAACATTCTGGAGATAGAGAGCGTGTTCAAGTGTTGGCACATCTATTATCCATAAAGGCTTATCCTGTACAGGGTCGCAGGCAAGCTGGAGCCTATCCAAGCTGACTATAGGTGAGAGGTGGGGTACACCCTGGACAAGTCGCCAGGTCATCGCAGGGCTGACACATAGAGACAAACAATCATTCACAGTCGATTTAGAGCCACCAATTAGTCTAACCTGCATGTCTTTGGATTATGGGGGAAACCAGAGCATCCGGAGGAAACCCATGCAGACACGGGGAGAATATGCAAACTCCGCACAGAAAGGCCCCCATCAGCCACTGGGCTCGAACCCAGGACCTTCTTGCTGTGAGGCGACAGCGCTAACCACTACACCACCGTGCCGCTCCTTTCCTGATGCAACCCTCCCTAATCTATCGAGGCTTTGGACTGGCACTAAGTATACACTGGCTTGTACAACAAGCCCAGTGGCTGACTATTTTACCTAACTTGCATGTCTTTGAACTGTGAAAGGAAACCCATGCAGACACGGGGAGTTTCAAACCCAGACCCTTCTTGCTGTGAGGCGACAGCACTAAATCATTACACCACCGTGCCATCCATACTTTGCCTACATACTACACTGATTTTTAAATTTTTTATTTTTTGACCCGATTTTGGTGTTACAGAAAAAAAAATTGCACATCGTAAAATAATTCTTTGGTTGTGGGTCAAAGATGGACAACGTCAAAGTGTCAAATGTTTTTGATTAAAGTGTACAACAGAACACTGCTATGATGCTCATCTAAAAGCTATCGATATGAGGATGGAAAAGTCACGGGACAGCTACAGATACACGAGTGGTGATTAAAAAAAAAAGCCCTGTTAATGGACAGAAAAATATTACCTCAAGAGACGCTCTTATCCAGAGCAACATACAATGTACCCAGGGCAGCAGTTGGGGGTTCAGTACCTTGCTCAAGGGTATTTCATTACATTACATTACATGGCAGGCGGCACGGTGGTGTAGTGGTTAGCGCTGTCGCCTCACAGCAAGAAGGTCCGGGTTCGAGCCCCGTGGCCGGTGAGGGCCTTTCTGTGTGGAGTTTGCATGTTCTCCCCGTGTCCGCGTGGGTTTCCTCCGGGTGCTCCGGTTTCCCCCACAGTCCAAAGACATGCAGGTTAGGTTAACTGGTGACTCTAAATTGAGCGTAGGTGTGAATGTGAGTGTGAATGGTTGTCTGTGTCTATGTGTCAGCCCTGTGATGACCTGGCGACTTGTCCAGGGTGTACCCCGCCTTTCGCCCGTAGTCAGCTGGGATAGGCTCCAGCTTGCCTGCGACCCTGTAGAACAGGATAAAGCGGCTACAGATAATGAGATGAGATGAGATGACATTACTTGGCATTTAACAGATGCTCTTATCCAGAGCGACGTACAATGAGTGCAAAAGTCAGGACATGAAGTGCTGAACTTCTAGACAAGAAAGTTCTAGTGCCAACTGAACAAGTGACAGCAATACTTAGTGTAATATTTTGTTGAAGTACCAATACTCAAACAGCCAAGGAAACAAACCAACCATATAAAGTACAACTAAATAGAGAACTCAAAACGGCTAACCCCAGGCTAGACCGTACACAGCCTGGGTTGGTCAAGACTGAAACGCAGTTCCACAGTGGGCAGGGAAGCAGGGGAGAGGTGCAGCCTGAAGAGGTGAGTCTTCAGTCTGTGCTTGAAGGTGGTCAGGGAGTCGGCAGTTCTGATCTCAACAGGAAGGTCATTCCACCAACGGGGAACCAGGACAGACAGCAGTCTTGAGCGGAGAAGAGGAGGGGCCAGGTAACCAGGAGTAGCGGAGCGTAGGGATCTGACTGACGTGTAAGGGCGGATCATAAACTGGAGGTATGCTGGCCCTAACCCCTTGAGAGCCTGGTAAGCTAGCACCAATGTCTTAAATTTGATGCGAGCTGCGATAGGTAGCCAGTGCAGGTCGGCAAGCAGAGGGGTGACATGGGAAGAACGAGGGAGGTTGTAGACCAGGCGAGCTGCAGGTATCTGATGGCAGAAGCTGGAAGGCCAGCAAGGAGAGAGTTGCAGTAGTCCAAGCAGGAGAAGATCAGCACTTGGACCAGGAGCTGAGTAGAGTAGGTGGTAAGAAAAGGGCAGATCCTTTGGATGTTGTAAAGGAGAAATCTACACATCCAGGTCACTGCAGCGATGTTTGTCGAGGAGGAGCGTTTGTCATTGAAATTTCAGCCATTGCTGCTGGTCTAGTGAATCAAACCAGCAACCTTTTGGTCTGAAAGCTGCCATGGCTTCCCCATTCCACCGATGGATGTAAACAGAACATATAATTTTCCTTTAACTATTCAAGACCCTTCATGCTATAATCTGACATGAATAACACACGTTATCTCACGCTCGTGGTTAAACTCCATGTCAGTCTTTATCCCTGTCTTTGTTAATCTTGAAACATAGCACTCTTTTTTCCTCCTATTGGATCCCCGACCTGAGAACTTAACCTCTCCTGTCCTGCAGCAGGTTCTGCACTTCTGCAGCGCTCCTTAAATTGTTCTTGACACATCCACTGAAGCTTTGGCTAGTCTAATTGTTCTGCTTATTTTTATCTGTCCTTTCCCTCCCATTTTCTTTTCAGCAGTGAACAGGAGAGTACTTTTTTCTTCTTTCTTTTCACCCCGCCTCAGTCCTAAAGCCAAGTCGAACTGCATCCAAAAATCAGGCACTACGTGTGGGCTAATTTTCACATCTGCTCGAGTGTGAGCCTTAAAACAACAATCACTTAAGATAAAAAGACTATATAAATTACAGCAGCAATGAATTTAACTAGCAAAGCTCTTAAACCCTTAATATTCCGCATGTTCCAAGTCTTCCCCTCCGCGCAACCCAGAGAGTGAGTCAGATAACGTGGCGTGCGCTGGAATATCGCCTCTATAGGGAACGGGTTATGAGATGTGCCAGATTCCTGCAAGGTTTCAAATGATGTTTTTAGTGAAGTGCTGTTGTGAAGTTTTACTTGCTTCACTCCAGACTATTACACAGACTCTGTATACTTTCTGTAAGGAATAAAAACACAACCGGGCAAATATTCAGCAGGGTGTGATGACGGCACGTTCTGAAGTCAAGTCGATTTTATTTGTATAGCACTTTTAACAATAAGACATTGCCGCAAAACAGCTTGACAGAATATTGTCTGGGTCACATGACCTATCGCTAGCTATAATAAATCAGATGATGAAGTGTTTTTTTTCCTTTTACGTCACAGTAATTTGCCAAAGATCACAATGTAGTATTTATTAAAGAATGATTCATCATACTTTTCATCCCTTTATAGTTACATTAATGTTGCGGAAATGTCCAAGCGTTTGTTTTATAGCAACTACAAACAGTCTTTCTCTCACCAGCTAGTTTTTTCCCCCCTTTCACTGAAATTTATTAACATAAAGCGTGTCTTGTTACAAACAAACTACAAAGCGTCAGAAAGGTTACAGCTTTACGTCAGGCTGTTACAAAGCGCTGAGACCGGAGACTCCGTCCAAAAACGTTTCTTTTAATAACAACTAAGAACGACAAAAAGCAGAGACACCGCCCTGTCCACAATGTGTCCTTTTTCTATAAATAAAATTATTCTATCCACATTCACTGGATATGAGCAATCGCACGCTCTGATTGGCTACTCTACTACTAGGACATCAGCTCATATACTGTGAGTAGAGAAAAACAAAATGGCGGAGCGTGTTGCTAAACCAACTGAGGACGAAATAAAAACTCTACTCAAAAACAAAACCACAAAAAAAGCAACAAAATATGGAGTGAAAGTGTTTGATGGTGAGAATGTATCTTTTTTTAATTCAAGAATTATTTTTATTATCGCATTTTTCACAAATCGCTCCTGTCATTTCGCCGGCTTGTTTACATTCTAAGCGGAAATTATTTTGTCGGACATTTTGTATAAAGTTTTTATTTATCAAATTTGCAAAAAATAAAAATGCTCTCTTTCTCAAAATCCAATGAATGTGGACAGAATAAAACAGTTATTCCACTCAATCTCAGTGCTGCGCACCTCATCGACTATCAGCTCACGTATGACTTGATTTCGTGGAATAACTGTTAAATGTGTTTCTTTTGTGGTGCAGTTTGTTCAGAAATATAGCTGAAATATGATTTCATTTTGGAGACGCGCTTACGTTGGGCTACTTGAGGGAAAACAACAACAAAGCAATAGTGCATTTCATATTAGATTAGATTAGAATAGATTAGATTCACTTTATTCATCCCACATCGGGGAAATTCACGTGTTACAGTAGCAAGAAAATGTCAAACAGATAACAAATAAAACTGAAATAAAAATTAGACAAACATATTTAACAGTTATTCCACGAAATCAAGTCGTACATGAGCTGATAGCCAACGTGTACTACGAGATTGAGTGGAATAACTGTTTGATTCTATCCACATTCACTGGATTGTGAGAAATGGAGCATTTTTATTTTTTGCAAATTTGATAAATAAAAACTTTATACAAAATGTCCGACAAAATTATTTCTGCTGAGAATGTAAACAAACTGGTGAAATGACAGGAGCAATTTGTGAAAAATGCGATAATAATAATAATTCTTGAAAAATAAAAAAAGATATGTTCTAACCATCAAATACTTTTATTCCATATTTTGTTGCTGTTTTTTTTTATTTTTGTGGTTTTGTTTTTGAGTAGAGTTTGTATTTTGCCCTCGGTTGGTTCAGCAACACGCTCCGCCATTTTGTTTTTCTCTACTCATGGTAGGTATATGAGCTGATATCCTAGTAGTAGAGTAGCCAATCAGAGCGTGCGATTCAGGGGCGTGTTTAGCCTATTTTTGGGGGTGCTCAAGCACCCCCCAAAACGAGCTGAGCACCCCCTAGCTCAGCACCCTCAAAAACACTGCTTTTGGACGTAATTTTCAGAAATAAGTGCCCTTGCGCACTGCGCAATGAATGTGTGTGCGGGCGTGTGTGTGTTCTTGAATTCACCTGTTACGTGATAGTTCTATGGCCAGTAAAATCCCTCTCCTCCTTGCGTCCCCTCTGATTGGGTTGCCTGTCCGTGCGAGTGCTTGCTACGACATGGTGTTTTTTTAACTGGATTCCACGCCGATGAGGAACTCGAAGTAGCACCTGAGTATTACTGGCATAGCGAGATGTGAAGGTACGGACCGGAGTTACAGTTGTTAAACACAACACAATAATATGCATAATGCAATATTGATGTTCCCTGGTCTATGAACAGAATGATAAAAACAACATTTATCATCCATATCGAGATACTTTTGTGCAGAGCTGTACAAGTGCTACGGTGCTAGACCACCGTGTGTTAGTCAATTTTATTTAATGTAACATAGCGTTTACTAATGTAAAATCATAATAATACACACTATTATTACACAATACACAACAACACATTAATTAACAATTACCACTGTTCAAAAATGAATAGCTCCAACATTACAAATGCAGTAGTACGTCTTGTTAAAAATATAACGTAAATATTTGTGTCAGTGGTTGTAAATGTGTAGATATCATAGTTTATTGGGTCAGCTTCTGTTAAAACATTGCAGAATTGCTAGTCTAGTCTTCTTGTCTAGTTAAGTCTGTCTAAATGCGGAATAAACGTGGAAACACTGTTATTCAAGCCAGGTGCCTCTGTCAGCTCTGGGGGCTAAGCACCCCCAAAGATCAGATGCTAGAATCGCCCCTGGTGCGATTGCTCATATCCAGTGAATATGGATAGAATATTTGTATTGGTTTAGACTGAGTGATTGTAATATACACGTATTAGACATGTTCATATTCAGTTACCTCACTAATACAGACCACAGATCGATCTTTATCATGCAGGATGAAGGTGCATGTGTTGTGAGGTCGTTATCACGTCCCTGTATGGAATTATCCTTCTTTCTGTTCCTTCTCGTTCAGTAACACCACCACACCACCTTCAGGCACCATCTCTTTCGCTCTCTTTCTCATAGGTCCAAGGGGTCAGCGATGTTTTGACTACCAAGTGTCCATCCTAATACCTCAAAAAACAAAAAATGTCCTGAGCTTATTTTACCCTAAAGTGTGTTCTGTCTTTGAGAGCAGCACAAAATCACAATGCCGTGGGCTTGACGCTGTCGAATTGTTACAGTTGTAAAAACTGAATTCTTCTAGGTAGCTTTTTTGGAAGCGTTTCTGGAAAACGCACTTGTGGTAAACATTCTTCCAAGTCATTTTAAGAGTTTTTCCCTACGCAGCACCCACATTGTTATCGCAAGCCCAGGCGGCAAGTGATGGACTGTGGGAAATGTGGTTTCACACACAAAAAAAAATTATAACAATAATAATAATAAAAATGAAACAGAGCGTCTGTGTCATTGTTGTTGTTGTTCTTCTTCTTCTTGTCGTCTATATTGTCATTTGGACTCTCGTCTCAGTGAAATGTCTTCTTTATAGCACCCATTCAAAAAGTACAAATTCATTCGCTGGGTTCATGGAAAGCCACGGCTATGGGTGGTCTTAGATATTGATCAAGCCGGTGCTTGGTGCTTCCAGTGCAGCTTGGTTTTCAGCTTAAAACCATGCGGCTAATGCACTTCTCCAGCTCAACGGCTGTCGCTCCAGGCCTTGTTTTTATACATTAGCACATTCCCCCATGACAATCCTTTCGCCAGTGTCGTTTCCCTCCATCCAAAGCCACCCAAGACGCCAAAACAGAAACGGCGCAGAAATGTCCTCGGGCCACGGTTAGAGAAGAGGCTGTTTGTGGTTCTTCCAGCAGCTTCCTTTACTTCTCTTTTGTTAACCACCAGAGATGGCCTCTCTCTATCTCTCTCTCTGTGTCTTTTGTCTTGCACCTTTTATGGGATTCCAGTCGAACCGATCTGTTTTGGGCCTGCAGGCACATCGTCAGACATGACTGGCTTGTCATGAAGAAGGCTTGAGTGATGTCCAGGAAGGGGGATAAGGTGTGCGTGTTTGGGTGGATGTCTTGCTCCTCTTCAGCAGGTCAGTTCCAGGTTGCACCTCAGCCGAAGAAGAGCCCGAGGGGTTTCCCTCTTTCAGTGACGGGATGACACGGGCTTGTTTAGTCAACAGAGAATGGAGGCTGAGGCTAATCAATAGGTTATAGATTTAGCTTTAGCTGTCTCACCTTCTCTTTCACCGGGTGGCTTCAGGTCCACTGGTGAACTTTTGAAGATGTGATGACATGCTGTTCATGCAACCACAGCACATCCTATATGTTTTATTCCTCTTTTACACACACCACGGCAATTTGATACTGAAATAAAAGCAGCACATTGAACAAATCTATAACTTTATATCCGTTTATAGTTACATTTAATGTTTTAGAAGATCTGTGAAACGAGGTCTCATCAATATTTACATCATAGTAGCTATAAACAGTCATCCCATCGCCTGCATCGTTCCCATCATCTCTCTCTTTCTTGAAATTAATAGTCCAAAGAAACACAGCTTGTCACTGACAAAGCTTTGAATGACGAAACGCAAAGTTTAAATTCCTCTGTGAGGCGCAGCTTCAAATCACACAATTCTGTAGTAACAGGACATTCATGGGGCTTTGTTTAAAAAAGTAAAAACAGTTACAGTAAATGGATTTCTATGACGTGTGTAATTGTTGCCATGGTGAACTTTCCTGTAAGAAGATGTTTCTCTCAAAAATTTGTAAGGAGTCTCCAGTGTTAACACTACAACAGTGTATTAGGGCCACTGTAGATAAAAAACAAACAAACAAACAAACAAACAAACAAACAAAAAGAAAATCAGAGCTGAGGTGGGGGATAATATTCTTAGAAAAAAATCAGAATTTCTGAGATTATAAAGTCATAAATTTGCAAATCAAGCAAAAGAAATTCCAAGATTAAAAAAAAAAATCACAAAAATTCCGAGATTAAAGTCACAAAAAAAAAATCATGTTTTTTTTTCCCCCTGAAGGAACCATGTCACTTCACTTTGCAAGGTTGGATCAACGTCATCACACCACAGATGCCACGGGGCTGAGTCGAGATTTATAGGAAATGTAGCCTTTCGTCCTCGATCGTGCAATATAAAAGATTATTATCCATACAGGACACTTTTTCGATGGAATAAAAACATGTATTCATTCAATATTATTATTATTATTATCTCATCTCATTATCTGTAGCCGCTTTATCCTGTTCTACAGGGTCGCAGGCGAGCTGGATCCTATCCCAGCTGACTACGGGCGAAAGGCGGGGTACACCCTGGACAAGTCGCCAGGTCATCACAGGGCTGACACATAGACACAGACAACCATTCACACTCACATTCACACCTACGCTCAATTTAGAGTCACCAGTTAACCTAACCTGCATGTCTTTGGACTGTGGGGGAAACCGGAGCACCCGGAGGAAACCCACGCGGACACGGGGAGAACATGCAAACTCTGCACAGAAAGGCCCTCGCCGGCTACGGGGCTCGAACCCAGGACCTTCTTGCTGTGAGGCGACAGTGCTAACCACTACACCACCGTGCCGCCCTATTATTATTATTATTATTATTATACATACACATTCCTTTTAGGTGTTCAATGCATCTTTCTCTTTCAAAATTCTCATAAAATCTTCCATATTTAACAAAACAAACCTGGCGGCCATGTTTATTTACAAATTGTCACAGTCATTCACTCACTAGCGGGGAAGTTTTACATCTCTGACGTGTGACATCATGTTGTCTTGACAACCATGCAATATCATAAACCATATTCAACGCTCATTCTTCATTGGGTAGAGTGACATAATACACGTAGGATAAGCAATATGCTAACAATATTGCATACTATCGAACCAAATGAATGAAACCCACTAGAAGGGAATAGAACATGTTTTTATTCCATTGAAAAAGTGTCCCATATGGATAATAATCACCGATATTCACTGAGCGTGAGGTGGATAATTGATTTAGTATAAATACACAGGTGATTATTTTTTTTTAAAATCATACTAAAACTGATTTATTTTAATCTTCAAAAGCGGTATGTAAATGTAATAACTTTGCGTAGATAAGTCACTTGAGTTACATTAAATGCTTTATTTTGAAATTGATAAATCACAATCCCACCTTACTTTTGAATAGCTTTAGACCAAACTTTGTAGCATCTTTAGTGCTTTTATTTTAGGAACAGCATTTTCTTTCATCATTTGTAATTCTTCCTCATTTACGGTGATGAAGCGATCGGCCGCCATTTTGCCGAGTCGTTCGAGATGATTATCGAGAAATAGTTTGAATTTCTCGACCAAGCAGCACACGATTTTTGATAATTCCTCCATATTTATACTAATATAACATATTCCTAACATATATACGCCTTCTGTTTCAGATTTTCATACAATTTATTCGGGGGGGGGGTAGTTTTGGTTGTTGTTTTGGTTGTTGTTGTTGTTGTTGTTGTTTTTCTTTAAGGTAAGAACATTTCTGGCATTTAGCGTCTAAGTGCATTGTGGTCCGTGCTTCATTAAACTAAGAAAAACAACAGCAACAACAACAACAAAAAAAGAGAAAGCTTTCAAGGAATTTCCCAATCTAATGAGAAAATGTGAAAGAATGCAAACAAGTTATCATAAAATAAAACACATTAGCGAAGCACAAACCGACACAAAGCAATGCAAATTACAAACAGAGACAAAACAAAAACAAAAAACTTCAGCTAAAAGCCACAAGAGAAGCATAGACATGCGATCCTGATTCACACCAAACCACAAAATGAACTGTCACAACATCTGACATTGACATAAAGGCTGTTAAAGACATTGTGTGTGTGTGTGTGTGAGAGATTAACTTTTAAGTGTTTGAAAGATGAAGAGAACACAAAAACATACACCGTCATCACACTAAGGATAAGAAAATACCAAGGAGCCAGTTGCATACTGCATTAAATGAAATACAAGAAGAAGAAAAAAAAGAGATGGACCTTAAAATAAAGAGATAAAGAAATAATTACAGAGATATGCAGTGGTGATCTGTAAGAAGCTCATTAATTTGTACCACGGTATTTGTCCAAGCAGCTCCTGTGTTGGGCGTCGCCCGGCAAACTCTGGCAGATGATTACTCCATGTTAGCCGTATATTATACATTGGTTGATTAATGTCGAATGACATTTATCTCTTTATTAAACCAAATACTCTAAAATACTTTTCTTCACTGTTTAAGACATTTAAGAAAAGGAAGAGACTGTTTATAAAAGCTTTTCTGCCATTTCTTTTGTTGTTGGTTTTTTTTGTGACAGTCTTTCATTTCTTGTGCAGTTGTTCTGCCAGATCTGTCTGAATCATTAAGTATAATTGTGTATCATCAGGTCAGAACTGAAAGCTAAATTTTGTCTTCAAGAACCTGGATGTAAATGGAGAATAAGAGTGGGCCGAGTACTGAACCTTGTGGGACACCATATTGTACTTTATGTCGGCTCTGAAGAATCTCCATTAACAGTAAAATATCCTGTGGTCAATAACGTGGCACAGAAATGGAATAAAACATCACTTCAGAATAAGCCAAGCAGAATAAACATTTGAATGTTTTGTTTTGGTTCATGCATTTTTTGGAACATAAAGTTCCTAAAGTGGTTAGATGAAAAAAAAAATGGTTAATTCTATATCTTTTACACAAACTGTAGGTTTGGAAAGCTATTAGACCTGCAGCTGTGTTTATATTGGTTGGGACGTGTCCACACACACACACACACACACACACACACACACACACACACGTTTTAAACTTTCACAGTTTTTGCACCAATATATAGCTGTAAAATTGCCATTGATCATTTCCAGGATGTTGATATTATCACATGAATTCCAAATGTCAGTAAAGCGAGCAAATTCCCTTCTTTTAAATAAATATTCATGCTAGCTGGCTAATTTTCCATTATTGGTTTGGGTTAGCTCGCTACGCTGCTTCAACATGCTTTATATTGTTGAGTTTTAATTGATCCAAGCTACAAAGCCATGAAATATTAAAGCCTTAAATGAAATCTTAATTAAAACAACTTTTTGTTACACATTTAATAATAAAAACTAGCGAAATCATACACTGATGTTTTGACATCACTGACATCATCAGAGCAAAACAAACAGTGTTTAAAGGAGAACTGAAGTCATTTTTAAACTTGCTTTATTTCTTAATTAACGTGTTATTCAATTACGTTTTCGGTTTTAGTAACCTTATATTGTGACTCGTATTGGCAACTAATTGCAATTAAATATTATACTTATCGGCCTATTCGGTTTTTAGCTGTGTTGAATTTAGTTCGTTTGGTCCACGGCAGGCGTCGCTTATCCGCGCGATCTTCACGAGACTTGTGCGAGACTTCGAAACGTCAAGTGTCAGCCAGGTGTCAGTGCCGCCATTTTGAAACCTGTTTTCCAAACGAAATATTGCACAAAAACGAGTTTAAATGACGATTACTGCCTACTTTTTTCAAACTTTCCTGATTGCTATCAAAACAAACAAAACTTCCGGCCTGATTACGTCAGCATTCGAAAGAGGGCGCGCGCGTCTTTTGACAATGTTGGCAGATGTTGGTCACTTTGATTTCCGCTGCACATTTTACTTCCGTCCTACGATGTCTCGCACAGGTCTCAACGAATCTCGTTTACATCCATCGCTTTGACATATGGACTGATATATTACAGAGCATATTTCAAATACTCATAACTTGCTATAGCAGCGACAAAATAGCGATCAAACATGCATTCCGATATTTAATAAAATGAGAAGTAGAATTTTGATAATAAAAAAATTTGCCTTCAGTTCTCCTTTAAGTGATTAAGAGCGAGTTCAAGTCTTTATAAAGTCCCAAGAGAGTGCATCAGGTAAAACCTTGGCATGTACGGAATTGGATTGGATGTTTAATTTTTGCTTTTTTGTTTGGACGAGTGACATCTCATAAATCAAACAGTCCAGCTGCTTCCCAGTGCATTTTTGTAGAATAATAAATTGATTGCTCAAATCAGGAACGTCTAGGAGGCCATGCTCAGTCTTAAGATGTTTACCAGTAGTTGAGTGGTGATGTTCTTCAATTTGTTGGTACAGATGCCTGCAGGTGGAGTCAACATATACCCCTTTTCCACCAAATCAGTTCCAGGGCTGGTTCGAGGCCAGTGCTGGTGCTGGTTCACAACTCGTTCAACTTGCGAGCCAGCTGAGAACCAGTTTGCTTTTCCATAGCTCGCGGTGCTAAGTGGAGCCACGTCATTACGTCGCTGTATACGTCATTACGTCGCTGTATACGTCAGTTACGGCGCTACGTTTACTTAAACCTTGGCGCGAATATCAAAGCAAAAACAACACGGAAGAAGCAGCAGCAGAAACAACAACAATAATAATAATGGATGACTTCGCGTTTGTACAGCTGCTGCTTTTCGTCGCTTAAAAATGGCGACCTTTCGTGGTCTTGTTATTGTTGTTGGTCTTAACAACTCTGCCCCCCCGCTGATGTAAGCGGTTCTTTCCTCTGGCCCAGCAGAGAGTTGGTGCTAGCCTGGAACTGGTTTTTCTGGCCCCAGAGCCAGTTCTTTGTCAGTGGAAACAGAAAACCCGGTTCCAAACTAAGCACTGGCCCCGAACCAGCCCTGGAACTGCTTTGGTGCTTTGGTCTGATTTCATTAAATTAAATTAAATTAAATCATGTGACATGTTGATGTTGATGGGGAATCCATGGCCTACTGGTTAGAGAAGCAGCTTTGGGACCAAAAGGTTGCTGGTTTGATTCCCTGGACCAGCATGAATGACTGAAATGCCTTTGAGCAAGGCACCTAACCCTCAGCTGCTCCCCAGACTGCTCCGGGTAGGTTATATATCGCTCTGGATAAACGCGTCTGCTAAAACCCTGTAATGTAATGATGTTGGAGTTTAGAGGTAAGACATAAATAAAAAAGCTTGTAAGCTCCACAGATTTAAAAACCATGTCATTTCCATTCTGGAACAGTTAATGATGATTATGTTATGCCCTACGGTTGTGTACTTGTTCCTACCAAAACGCAATTAGTTCTGGTTTTGTTTTTGTTCCTCGAACCCTGGATCCATAGTGTCTAATGCTGCACTGATGTTCAACAACAGAAACATATCCACAAGGCAAAACAGTATGCATGGAACAAAATATGACTGTTATAAGAAAATAATCAACAACATCAGGGTGCTGTGATGAAGCCCTGCCTGAAATGGATTATTTTCTATAACAGGACATTAGGAAGTGTTTTATTTCTCTTATAACGCAGCAATTTGCCACCTGTTGTCAAAAACTGTTACAAAGTATTGAGACTGGAGACTCCTTCCGTAAATATTCCAAAATAAATGTCTCTTCGGAGAAACGGTCACGATAGCTTCATCACCAGTGAGCTGAATGAGCTGTTGTTATACACTCACTGGCCACTTTATTAGGAACATCCACCCACCTGCAGCGGTTTGATGCAGTTCTGTAATCAGCCGATCCCTTGACAGCAGCACGATGCATCAAATCACGCAGATACAAATCAAGAGCTACAGTTAATGTTCACAATGTTCAAACATCAGAATGGGAAAAATTGTAATCTCAATTTTTGTGTGACTTTCTTTCACTGGGTTATGGATGTTGGTTTGAGCCAGATGGACTGCTGGCTTGAGTATTTCAGAAACTGTTGATCTCCTGGGGTTTTCACACACAGCAGTCTCTAGAGTTTACACAGACAGAATGGTGCGGAAAACAAAAAACACTGAGTGAGTGAGTGAGTGAGTGAGTGAGTGAGTGAGTGAGTGACAGTTCTGTGGGTGGAAACAAACACCTTGTTGATAAGAGAGGTCAGAGGAAAATTGACAGATTGGTTCGACTGGCTTTTTTGCCAGGAAGGATATAGTAACTCATATGATCACTCTTTACAACCGTGATGAGCAGAAAAGCATCTCAGCAGAACAGCAACAGCAGAAAGAATAACACACTGGGTTCCACTCCTGCAGCCAAGAACAGGGATCTTAGACTTAAGAACAAGTTCCTATTAAAGTGGCCGGTGAGTGTAGATATAGAAATGATAATGCATGAATATAAACCCACCATTTATACATTTTACAACCAGTACGTCTGTCCGACCTGCTGTTAAAGAAAATCAATCAACACCTTCTGACCAATCAGAGTCCAGAAGTCATTTCTCTTTCTCAAACACTTGTATATTAACAAAACACTCCATTTTTTATCAAAGTTGGACTGTTTGTTTGGTTATTGCCATTTGATAAAATTTATGATATGCCTTTCTCATTTGAGTTTCCTAAGCATTATGTCATGCACTACACCTCCTTCCCTCATGCTAAGCACTTTTATATCCTTCTTATGTTGTCACATCATAAACCCAGTTCAGTCTGATCTGAAGCACACTGAAAGATGCCCCAGGGTGCAAACCAGTGCAATACAGGCGGTCAACATTTCAAAACAGGACTGTGCATGAGAGAGGAACGGGTGAGATGTGTTCGCAAATGCTACCCAGTACACTCCGTGTGTGTGTGTGTGTGTGTGTGAGAGAGTGTGTGAGGTTGGTGGCTACCAGCAGCCAGATGATTCGCACGCCACTCAGTGTACCAAAGCTACACTTAAGCACAACGACTTTCTTGAAAGCTGTTCGTAGCTTTAGAAGTGGAAAATATGAACATTGGAAGATATTCTCTCTGAACATATTTACTACAGTCAAAGTAAAAAGTTTGTGAACCCCTTGGAATTTTCTATATTTATGTCTAATTCCCATATAAAACATGGTCATATCTTCATGTAAGTCACAATAATGAACAAAGACAGTCTCCTATAACTAAAGATACACAGATTTCCAAAGAATGTTTGACCATATTGAATAAATCATTCAAACTGTGAAACTGAAGGTT
The DNA here is from genome assembly GCF_027579695.1 of Neoarius graeffei. Taxonomy (NCBI): domain Eukaryota; kingdom Metazoa; phylum Chordata; class Actinopteri; order Siluriformes; family Ariidae; genus Neoarius; species Neoarius graeffei. Next base: position 4,765,616 of record NC_083594.1, on the reverse strand, counting down.
GGAAAAAGTAAGTGAGCCCTAAGCTAATGACATTTTAAAAAGCTCATTGCAGTCAGAATTTAGCACACCTGGGTTCCATTTAATGAAACAAGTTCAGAGGTGTGACCTAGAATTACTTTGATTGATAAAAACCCCTGAAAAGTTCGAGTTTGAACTTTTGACAAGAAGCATATCCAGATGGGAATCATGCCTCGCACAAAAGACCTATCTGAAGACCTAAGATCAAGACTTACATAAGGCTGAAAATGGTTACAAAGTCATCTCAAAGATTTTAGGTATTCATAAGTCTACTGTCAGGCAAGTTGTCTATAAATTGAGACAATTAGGTATTGTGGCTACTCTGCCTAGAAGTGGATGCCCTGCCAAGATGACCCCAAGAGCACAACGCAAAATCATTAATGAGGTAAAGAAGAACCCTAGAGTGACAGCGAAAGACTTGAAGATGTCATTAGAACTGGCTAACATCTCTGTTCATGATTCAACAATATGCAAAACATTGAACAAGAAAGGAGTCCATGGCAGGACACCAAGAAGGAAGCCAATGCTGTCAAAAAAGAACATTGCTGCACGCCTGAATTTTGCAAAAGAGCACTTGAACACTCCACAATGGTACTGGGAAAATGTTTTGTGGAGTGATGAAAACAAAATTGAATTATTTGGGAGGAACAAGCAGAACTCCATTTGGTGCAAAAAGGGCACTGCATATCAACATCAAAACATCATCCCTACAGTAAAGTATGGTGAAGGGAACATCATGATTTGGGCCTGCTTTGCTGCGTCAGGGCCTGGACAGCTTGCCATCATTGAGGGGAAAATGAATTCCCAAATTTATCAACAAATTCTCCAGGATAATGTGAGGGTGCATGTCCATCAACTGAAGCTCAGAAGAGGCTAGGTGATGCAACAGGACAACGACCCCAAACATCGCAGTAAATCCACAGCACAATGGTTTCAGAAGAACAAAATCTGCCTTTTGGAGTGGCCTAGTCACAGCCCAGATCTCAATCCTATTGAGATGCTGTGGAATGACTTGAGGACAGCCATTCACAGAAGACAACCCAAGAATATGGAAGAATTAAGGCAGTTCTGAAGGGAAGAATGGGGCAAAATTCCCCCTGCACGATGTGCAGATCTGATCTGCAGTTACGGGAAGCGCCTGGTTGAGGTCATTGCTGCCAAAGGAGGGTCAACCAGTTATTAAATCCAAAGGGTCACTTACTTTTTCCACCACTACTGTGAATGTTGAATGCATTTGTATAATAAAGTCATGAAAAAGTAGAATTTTTGTGTATATCAGTACCTGTGACTTGGATGAAGATCAGATCACTTTTTATTACCAATTCATGCAGAAAACCAGATAATTCCAAAGGGTTCACATACTTTTTACTTTCACTGTACATGAGCAGCATAGAGATAACCGTACACCATAACATACAGCATATCATTTAAACAAAATAGCACGAATGGTTTTAAAGATCTGCACAGGATCTGGGGCTAGATCTCAAACACCTTTTGACCTATGACCTTTGTAGATGGATCATGGTTTTTAAAGACACTATAGATCTTATGATATCAAGTTTCAAGTCAAGTTTATTTGTATAGCGCTTTTAACTACAGATATTGTCGCAAAGCAGCTTTACAGAAAATTAAAGACTTTAAACATGAGCTAGTTTTATCCCCTAACTTATCCCTGATGATGAAGCCTGTGGTGACGGTGGCGAGGAAAAACTCCCTCAGATGACACAAGGAAGAAACCTCTAGAGGAACCGGACTCAAAAGGGAACCCATCCTCATCTGGGTGATAACAGATAGCGTGATTATAAATAACTCGCTTCTATAACTGTGTCCTACAGAGTCACAAAGTACAACTGTGTAAACAGGAAATTCATTATAGTTTGAACAGGAAGTCTGTTTTGTTTTGTTTATATCAAGTTTTCATTGATGGAAACTTGAGTGTAAAACTGTGACAACTGCAGTCCTAGAGTTAGCAAGTTAAATGTAGTCCTCAGGCATAAATGTATTACTGTAAGTGTCCAGAGCATCTTCCAAGCGTGACTTTCAACTGTCCATATGGGGGCCGTCCTCCACAGGAGCGACGCGATGAGAATCCAGCCAGAAGTAGGGCATCAGGATGGATCAGGCAGGTCCAAAGAGTGGAAGAGGTCAACATCACCGGTGTCTCAGGATCAACATGTAACTCAGAGAGGGACAGACAGACGGAAGAGGCGGGAGGAGAAGGGGTGGAGAGAGAACGAGAGAGCAAGAACACAGGTCATTAGGTGTGCCCAGTATAAATAAAATGATATAAATGAGCTGCCATTTTTCTATCGCTGGCTTTAAAGCCTCTGTCAATATGGTCACAGGTTCATGCGTTATGATACAACAGTTCATAACTTATTGCAAAGTGCGTAGGTGTAGGCATGTCAGATTGCATCATGATTTGCGGAGGCGGTGGTCTCCTTGGCAACGGGAACAAGCTGATTTTGGAAATGAGGGATGTGAAGATTTTAAATTTCTACTGGTTTGATTTTACGTGGCACCAAATGGCACCGAAACACTGTATTAATATTTGGTGATAAGAATTTAAAAAAAAAAACCTCAGAATAATTGACACCTCATGAAATTAATTCTTGTCAAATGACTGCAAATTGGTACATCATGTATTTTCTGTCACATAAAGTATATTTTATATCACAGAACTCTGAATATTGGGCGGCACGGTGGTGTAGTGGTTAGCGCTGTCGCCTCACAGCAAGAAGGTCCGGGTTCGAGCCCCGTGGCCGGCGAGGGCCTTTCTGTGTGGAGTTTGCATGTTCTCCCCGTGTCCGCGTGGGTTTCCTCCGGGTGCTCCGGTTTCCCCCACAGTCCAAAGACATGCAGGTTAGGTTAACTGGTGACTCTAAATTGACCGTAGGTGTGAATGTGAGTGTGAATGGTTGTCTGTGTCTATGTGTCAGCCCTGTGATGACCTGGCGACTTGTCCAGGGTGTACCCCGCCTTTCGCCCGTAGTCAGCTGGGATAGGCTCCAGCTTGCCTGCGACCCTGTAGAACAGGATAAAGCAGCTAGAGATGATAAGATGAGATGAGAACTCTGAATATTGCTTTTTTTTTGTGAATATTAAAGCTTTGGTACCAATTCAGTGAATTAAATCATTAATTTTCCATGAAATGGGAAGAAATTTCTCATCTACGCCTAACCATTTGTCATTTTTCTCTGGTTCTGTATAGAGTCCACATCCAATCTGAAGCCTGTGTATTAGGGTGGTTCACAATATGATGGTATAAGTAAAAGTTTTCTAAATTTTGCCAGATCACATTTTGCCTTGTTCCTATTGACACTGTAAACATCTGTACCAAAAATTGAGCCAATAGGATGCCAGTAAAGGGTGGCACACTTTTTCACAATTTTTAACGTTCTACATAAGAATGCGTAACTTTAGCAGAAACAGAAACTTGAACATTACAAAAATGAACAATGCAGAATGCTCGATAAGTGTGCTCAATAATAATCTCTCCCAATCTCCCTGTACTTATGCTACATATATTAGAACATTAGAACAGTTCAAACACTATATTCCATGTATGATGACCTTGTTCTCTTTGATACTTTGTCTCTGTGTCCTTGCACAATGCAGAGCAAAAACTGCTTTTGGTCTTCATTTCGCACAGATTGTTGACAGCGTTTAATAAGGGCAATGCCTCTCTCTGCACTGTCATTGATGACCTTCAAGGCATGAACTTTTTGTCACAGATTCTCATCTGTGAGAATGGACCTCACATCATCAGGGTTACTTGTGCTGTTAATTTGGCCTTCAGTGAGAACTTCAAAGAAGTGGATTGAGCAGCGAGTGACGAGGCTAGAGACGGTAGTTGTCCTGTTCTTGCAGAAGAAAGACTTGGCATCAAGTCTTTTGAGCATCTTCCCAGGGCGTCTTTCAAGATTTCTCAGCATTGCCTCCTTTTCTTCAGCATCAATGCGAGCATCAAAAAATGCTAGGGCGACGAGATCTTCTGACAGATACCACAAATGTCGTGCAATGCTCTTCAGTGCGGCATCTGCAATGCTTTTATCCGGATATAGATGCAAACTCTGGATCAAGTCCAAATCATTCTTTGGAGCATGGGTTGCAAGGGAAGCCTCATGCCAATACATTATGTAGATGAAACAGACGAAGTTGGTAACTTTCCTCACTGATTGTTTCTGCTTCAATGTCAGACTTGTCTGGGCCTCGAAAATAGAAAAAAACGTTAACAATTTCAAAATTGTGAAAAAGTGTGCCACCCCTAAATGTGCAGCATTTGACTCCATTTTTGGTACAGATGCTTAGAATATCAATTGGAACAAGGCAAAAAGCGATCTGGCAAAATTTGGTGAAAGTCAATTTTATGAACCACCCTACTGTGTATCTGTTCAGTGACAGAAAACTGCTTCCTGGGTACTTGTCGAATTATTAGGAATAAGGGAATTCATAGGAAGAGTGAAATTCCATCGACGTAGACATTTGATCCCAGTGAAATGGAATATCGCACGTCAATCTAGTGGCATGAACAAATTCACAACGCCGAAATTGTTATTTAGAAAAATTTAAAAAAGCACACAGTGGCCAAGTTTGGGTTTTTCTTTAGCCTGTAAATGAAGCAAGTGCACTTAAACATCAGCTTGTTTTGCAGGACTTGATGTGTGATTCGAATTTTTTTGGCTGAGTTTCCTGGTATCCCAGGTGGCTCCTGCGTTTTTAAAACAGAGCAGGTTTTCCTTTTGACCCATGTTTAGGAGTTTATATAGCTCTTCGGGACTGGAAACTTTTTACAGCATCTTTATAGTATGATTCAGCGACGCAGGGTCGGTTCGTGGTCATAGCTGCGGAAGAGCAAAGCAGCCTCACACTTCAGCTTTAACAGACGCTGCAGGTGCAAAAAAAACCAGTTCCACAAGTGGCCGTTCCATTCCCGGATTGTTTTTTGGACTGCAGTCCACGGTTTGTGTATGTCAAGGATTTCCAAGCAACAGTTTCTCTCTCAGCTGTGAAAACATTTATTCATTTCTTCGAAGCAGCATTAATGTGCAAGCTTACTCCACACATCACAATCTGTTATTTTAACCCGTCCAATTAACCTTACTCAAGACAAACAGCATATACTGGAAATATTTAGATGGCATTTAGATCAGCTCACCCACGAGGCTGGCGTTTATGCTGGAGCTAATTATTTATAACATGTTTCAGCGCAACGGTTTGAGCTGATGGATTTCAATTACATAACGACAGAGCAAATAATCAGGCCAGTGAGTTTGAAAATCTCGCTTTCTCTCTTTCTGTCCGGTGAAATTAGCTTTTCGTCTTGACCTCATTTCTCAGATACTGCTCCGTGCACGTGCATTAAACCAACCGCGCCATCTTTACCAGAGGTGTGGACAAACGAGCATCGTTACATTATAAAGTTCTGGGTTCTTGAGCTCAGTTCAGAGAGAAGGAACTTGAAGCAGTTGTTCTACTGAACGTCACTGAATATACAGATTCCTTGTCATGCGTATTCCTTGTTAAACACTTCATTCATAAATGCAGGAAGTGATGTCGCTGTTTTGATACATGTCTGGTTGACGGTCCTGTCACAACTTTCCCTTCCTTCTTAGCAAGAAACTATGCTGAGTATGTTTTATACAATATCGAGCAAATATTTCCCACAAATGATCAGCTAATGACAATCGAAAATGATCTTCTGAAGATCGCAAGTTCAAATCCCAACAATGCCCCAGCTATCACTCTCTCCAGTCAATGACCAAGACACTGGACAATCATGGCCATCTGTGAGCTCATGAAGAAGGCAGATGATGCTCTCCCCTGAGTGTGTTATGCTGCCCTGTGATGCAACATGACCTTAATGTATCTGGGAGGAAGCATGTACACAGCAACCCCGCTATGGACCCTTTTCACGTGACGCCATGACAAACGCGGCCGCCATTTTGGACATGTACTACCAGTAGTTTACCACAGCCAACATTGAGGAATGGCAGCAAAGAAAGTGTTTATTTTCAGCAAGACTTCCATCATGCCACTATGTTGTTGTGCACCTGGATGTAGTAACCATCAACAAACAAGGCAAGGGTTATCATTTTATCGGATCCCGGTAGATGCGGACTGACGGAGAAGATGGATAGCGGCATACCAACGCTTGTGTAGTGACCACTTTGTTGGAGGTAAGGCGAATAAAATTAGCCAGAAAAGGCATTACATTGCTGTTAACATTCCATTCTAGTTTACTGTAATTATGATCTGGCAGCTATTTACACCGGATCCAGTGTAAATAGCTGCCGGAGCCAACGTCCGAGGTTCCGGAGCGCGCTCGCTCGCGGCCCGGCCGGAGCCAGCGCGCTTGCTCGCGGCCCGGCTGGAGCCAGCGCGCTCGCTCCGGAACCTCGGACGTTGGCTCCGGCAGCTATTTACACTGGATCCGGTGTAAATAGCTGCCAGATCATAATTACAGTAAACTAGTAAATACAGTTTTCTACATCTCGCTCCTTTTTCTTTTGTTTGTCGCCTTCCTCGCATTCAAACTGATTTGAGCCGAAGTCCACTACATGTCCAAAATGGCGGTCGCGTTTACGAAGGTCACGTGACTGAAAAGGGTCTATAACGAACTCCTTGAGGGATGTCTAAATAGTTTGTTATACTGAAAAGTTCATAATACTGAAATGGACCCACTTGTCACACCAAACACTCATGTTATATGTGGAATTTTAGGCACGTTCTCCTAATCACAAATTTTTCCTTTCGAGTCACTGTCGCAGTTCATTGACCAAATTAAAGGATCACGATGATTTCTTCGTGTGTTTCCGAAATGACGGAGGTGACCAGTGTATCGTTGTCAGTATCCACCCAGTGACTCACTACATTTTCTAAACCTTCACCATTCAGTTCATTCACGTGTTGCAAATTAGTGATGATGTCATTTATGTCGCGCTGCAGGACTGGTATAAAAATGCCACTGGGACACTTTAACTAGGTGTTAAGTTTAGCAGGATCAGCTAATTTGATATTGGTCCTTTGATCACTGTTCTCGATAACTATTAGCAATCAACGCCTAAGTGAGGCTCATTAAGCATTTGTTTTATGGCATTAACATGCATTGTTAACTTGACTGCAGGCTTGATTACTTATTACTTTTCTCTGGGAAGAAGAGAAGCGCATGGTGTCACGTAGGTGGTGTTTACATTAGACCATATCAGCGGATCATCAGATTAACGTTTTTAAAACGATTCGCGTGCACACAGCAACGCCAATACACGATTCGCGTGCACACAGCAACGCCAACACACGGATACGCTCGGCTCCGCAGGCATCCTGCGCTCCAAATCACTCCGCCCTGAACAGTGAGTACCCTCTGGAGGGTGCGCACTCCGGCCCTGCACAGCTCACAGAGCGCGCGAGTGAAGCGCACGAGCAGTGATTCGGGACAAATAGCAGGAAGTGAAAGTCCGCGCCGTTTTTCAGCAGTCGCGTCACATGACCAACGTGGCATGACCAATGCCAGCGAATCAGGAAGGTGGATGTCACAGTGACGTTGTCCAATGACGACGTCAGCTAGAGCTCAGCACAGCATATCCTCATTCCTCAATGTTTACACAGCAGTGGATCAGATACGTAATGGATTGAATACGTGGGCCCTGGCGGATTCAAGTTGTTCCGCCTGTGGAGTCGTTTCCCGGCGTTTTAATGTGAACGGACAGTGCATCCGCGATGAAAACGAGACGGATACGGTCTAATGTAAACACCACCTAAGTAGGCAAATGACAGATGTACCGGTAATTACAGGAAGTGTGTTAATTTACAAACAAGCAGGCAAACAGTTCAAAAATGTAAGACAAAGGAAGGATCGTGAAACGGGCAATGGTCACGCAAGACATAGACAGAATCCAAATACATAAAACAAATTCAAAACCAGAAAGGCAATACACAGATACAAAGGCTTGGTAATGTGAGACACTCGGTAGAGCGTGTATACTTCACCAAGTCTATCCCTGTGTCTGAAATCACTCACTCATCCACTACTTCCTACTCACTATCTAGGGAATTCTATATAGAGGACTATATAGTGAGCTCATTGGTAAAATGAAAAAAACAAATTTGAACACTACTACATCATGCCGTTAGTTACGTCATTACTGTCGCACAATTAAAACATGCCGGATCAGTCGGCTGGTGGGTTTTCAAAATAATAAACACTTATTATACGAAGCGTATTTCCCACATTAATAAATACAAAGTACTTTGTGTCTGCTGCATCTTTCAGTTCTTTTAAATCAAGGCTGAATACTTTCGTCCTTCTTTGCCGCTGCCTTTTACTAAATCAAATTTGAGGCTTTTGGTTAATTCCTCGCTCTGCACTGGAACTTTTATTCTTGTATTTTATCTGTCTTATTCTATTTTAACTTATTTCTATTCTCTTACTATTTTTTTAATTGTACTTGAACGTCTGTTTATAATTTTGTGTTTCTTGCTCCTTCCATTTAACCCCAACACACTACAATATTCTTACCATTTTCACACCACAACTTATACATTTTTCTCGTGTCCGTTGTCATAAAGAAAAACAAACTACTGCTATACTCAATCTAAAATACTTAACGGTCCTTATGAAACAGCTTTTACAGCTTTTATTTCAGCACAATCGCAGTGCATGATGGTATATATTGCTTGGTTAGTGACCATCGGTTGTACACTACTTTTCGCGGTGCATTGTGGGATACTACGGGCCCACTATATAGGGTGTAATAATTCTCACTATATATTCAGACAGCACAACAAAATGGTGAACTCACTATGTAGTCCACTATATAGTGAGTGATGAGTGATTTTGGACACAGCGTATGTGTTTAGAGAGTCCTTATAAGCATGCGCTGTGATTGCACTCTAATCAGGAACAGGTGCCTGTTAACATTTACTACCAACCAGCGTAATTAGTTTTAATGGTGCTGCATTCTCCGAGCGCTAACGCATGTAGACATGATACAGTGATGGTTTTTTGAAGACTCCCTCCGATTCATTGTCACTAAAGGCAGGGGACACAAACTTAGTTGGTTATATGTGAAAGTTTGTAGTAAAAGAGGTTGTTATAGCAGTGTTGCAGTGTATTAGCCTTCATCTTCCCTGGTTGGTGGTACCGGTAGATGTTATAAGGTATCATAGAGGACAGCTGGCTGGTGGCTAGGAATTGGCCAAGAGTGAAATCTGGAGAAAATGGTGGAGGAGTACATTAGAAATGGGCAGGCCCAGTAACTTCCATCAGTGAAACGGTCTACAGCTCTTTACATACAAAGCTGCCACTCTTCAGAGCAACAGCGCGAGTGTAAAAGGTTTGGCCATGCCCATATCTGATGAGTGAAAGCTCTCAGAGCTACTATAATACTGCTCTCACTCGCAGTGAATCACTACAGCCTCCAGATGCTGGGGAATGCGAGCCAGGGGTGGCATATCAATCAGTCCAATGAGCTGACAAGAGCTTCATGGGAAACGATCAAGCAGGACTGACACATGAAATATGGAAGTAAATGTGAATGCACAACAGATCAGAACTGTTGCAAATTTGATGGCTCAGATTCATAATATAGTCACTGCTGTTTCTGTCCTCCAATGTTGTTTGCTGCAACACCATATGATCATGACAAAGACAAGAGTGATGATGAGTCTGATTTGATGAAAAGATCCTGAGGCAGAAAACTGTCATTTCATCCTGGTAAGGTGAGCCTAGCCATAGTCTGAAGACTCTTAGCTGCTGTCATTCTTCACACTTGCACCACCTACCTGGCTTCAGGTGCTAATTATTCCAAAAGCTTTTTGCAACCTAGCAAGCAGCACTATTCCTCCCACACTAAAACCTGCCTCTTTTCGAAAGTTTATGTGCTTGCTGTGCATATTTGCATTGCCGTGTTTTATTACACTAGACCCCTTCTCCCACCCCATTTCCTTTAATAGGTGATCCATGGAAGCAGCGCCAAGGGGTTGCTGTTTGCAGCCTGTCAGAATTAATGTGTGTTAGGCAGCTGGAGAGAAAGTTTTTCACACCAAACACTATGGGTCAGTGAGGGTGAAAAACTCCACAGGCCATGCCTGGACCAGGAGCTTGATGACAAGCTATATTAATATGCAGGATATGTGAGCCACCAAGGACTATCCCAACAGCAATGACCTTAAGATCCTGCAGCACTCTCGGCGGACTTGGGGAGAGGGGGGATGAAGGCAGACAAGAACGACCTCCAGATCCAATTTGTCAATGTCAATTTGTCAATGACCCCTATTCTGTGGCCCTCTGAGTTTTTAGCTGCTGTGTAAAATAATAGCCGGTTATGGCTGAGCTCGATAACTCTAAAGCCTAATTAAAAAACGATGTAGCAGTGACCTTAACACCTGTTTCCTTGTGTAATTAAACACAGACCATGTAAGAGTAAATCAGCAGACGGGAGTAGCGGGTGGCTGAACCTTTGCAAGGTGCAGCTCTGTGATCGTCAGCTCAGTTTCCTTAGGCAGCATGCTAGGAGTGATTGTGATAGCTTTGACCTTTGACCTCCAGTAGCCTGCACTGTCTGATGTTTCAGGGAAGCCAGAGAAGGCCACTATGGGTCAGATAAACAGGAACTAATTACGATCAGCCTGGAATGATCGGTAAGCGTGGAGCAGTGGGTGGGGTACGTGCCAACGATGGGCAGTGAATCAAAGACTGTGGTACAGCTGCAGTAATTTACAGATGATGCTCAGCTCTGTAGAAACCCCTTTTCAAAGAAGGCAGACCACGGCATTTCGACAGGCTGGTAAAAATAAGTTTGGAAATGAAACTCCTAATGACATTATAAGACTGCTAAGGTGTATTCAGGGACAAAGTTTCCTCCGACTTTTAGTGCACTCACTCAGTGGATTTATCATGAGTCACTATCAGGGACACACACTGGCACACAAATACACACACTGCCTTTCTGCACAAGGCATAACAGACCCCGGGATCGAACATGAGAAAATCAATCCTGAGCTTCTCATCACATCTGACCTCTGCTCCCGGTACAAATCCTGAATTAATTAAAGAGGGAAATCCCACTGGCCAACACAGAGGCAGATTGAGTGTCTCCACCCCTCCCCATGCAAGCAGAGGATTAGAGGAGCTCACTCGATGATGTGAATATGTTTTCCCAACCAGCAGGTAACCGCAAATGCCAAAAAACAAAGAGTGTCTGCTCCTACCTGGCTGTTATTTGACCACCAATCTGATCATTACTGTTCCAACAGTACCTATTTATTTATACGTCATCAGATTCCTCAAAACATATTTCCAGAAATGTTTCTGGGATTTAACCACATGGGGTTTGGTTTCCATCATGAGTCTTGTTCATAGCCAGGGCCATAACCAGGAGTAGCATTTGAGTGAGTTCCAGAGTGTAGAAATGTATCGTAGGTAATATATCACAATGCCAAATGCGTACTACATCAATCATAGCAACAATACTATAAGGATATTACAGTAAATGATAGAACTTGTGATGTGTGCAAAGGTGTGTACAGTAATTAATAAGAAACTGGCTGTAAAGTTTTCTGCTTAACTAGAAAATGAGCATGCAGTTTTTCCCATCAAGCACATGATGGTTACTACACAAAAACACCAAAACTTTCCAATGCCTGAACCTTGGTGCCTTCATGGTTAATTATAGTCATGCTCATAATTGAGTCATCCGTGTCCATGCCCTTAGTCCTATCAACAGATCACTGGATGCTTGGCCCCCTGGCCATTGACCCAGTTGGATATCGAGTCTTCCAGCGTCAGCTTACACCGCTTGGCCCTGCGGTCGCTTCCCAGAGCTACACACATCACGACAAGGAGGAGCAAGGGCCTTATTGTTCCCCAAGCTGGCCAGCATACCTTGTCCACTCTGTCATCAGGGACTTGTTGAGCAAATACTCGCAGGTATGACCACAATCCGCCCTCGACACAGGCCCCTCCTTATTCACAATCTCAGTCTGGACCTATTGGAGAAACCTGATCCACTTCATACAAATTACCACAACAGACTTTCTTCTCGCACAAGAGACTTCATTTTTAATTTTTTACTATTAATTTTTTTTTATTTTCCAGTCTTTCCCAGTGCTTTAAGCAGAGATCTTGTTTTTCTCCCACCCAGAGCACTTCACTGTGTGACCTAAATTTCTGGAGGATTGTAATCTTAAAATGAGAAGGGACGAACCGCAAGCCTCGTGAAAACGATCGAATTGCCCTGCTGCTAGGGCTCAGTCTGCAGGGAAGCGCTCTTGTTAAACTGCCATTTCCAATCAGCCAACCGGCCGCAACACATATCAGGGGGCTGGGGTGGGGTTTTAATGGAAGGGGTAAAAGAATAAGAGACCTTTCTCCTTCCTCGTGTACAAGCTAAAGGTGCACTGTGGAGACTATCAGCATGCAGCATGCTTATTTAGTGGCATGAACTCACAATGGAGTCTCAAGGACCAGGAGCAGCAACTTGTGGCCTCTTGGAGCCAACCTGATTACAAAACTATCTCTGTTAGCAGTTTTTCAGGCTTGAGCCTAATGGTAAGCAGCTGCAGTTTTCTGACAACACGTTTGCTATCATGACAGGGCCAAGGTAATCGAACAGTGGGGAATGAACAGGTTTATTATCAGCCAGTGAAACAGGTTTGAAATCTTTTTTTTGCTCGTTTTTGATAAGTTGGCATCCAAACTGCAGAATAACAAAAGAGACAGCCTGTACTCACTCCAGATCTCTTAAAGACCCATTCATCGTCGTAAAATGGTCATCCCTCCATTTCAGAATAAACAGCCTGCAGATTTTAATGCGTTCACTCATGGGTGGCCATCCATGCCCACCCAAACAGTCCATTGGAAGGTCTGGAGAGGTAATTTACTCTAATAACATACCCCACGTAGTCTGAACACAGTTATTAAATACCACTGCTATTCTGGGCATGGGCTTTTTGTGCCAGCCAACATCCTTCTGTCAGCCTAACATCCCGCAGCTGAGTAATTCAAGAAGAGCAAAATCATACAGCGACAGTCATGACAGGGCATATTATGGTCCAACTCCAAGTGAAACAAATATGGCTGCTTTTGATGCCACTGTTTGTGGCAATTAATAACAGTAATGCAGCTTCTTCTTTTTTTTGCTGTGTATAGTATCTTTCTCAAACTTAAGGTTACTTTAAAAAGAATAGAAACACAAAATAATGATGAAACACAGACACACATTGCACATGACAGATCAAGCTGAGGTCTGGAGATCCAACCAGAGGACAATCAACCAGCAGACAAATTCAACAAAATATGACGTCTGAAGAATTAGTATCACTGAGAATAACAAATAAGTTGTATGAGGCTATGATATATTTGTGAATCAGAGGTGTAGGCAAATAATTTTGCAAAGGAAGGCCTCTATCTTGCAAATAGAAGCGGACCCAAAATTGAACCCTATGGAACACCGTGAGGAACTGATGCAGTTTTTTTTAATCACACGAGAGATGATTCAATCCATACCAAGAATGATTAACAAGATGTTTAAATCACTTTATAAAAGCTATTGAATTCAAAGACCGAAATGTTTTCCTATGCTATCTCAGTTCCTACAGATATTATTTGACATCTAGTAAGTTTTTCTAAATCCTGTACTACACACAAACATCATAGCAAGTCTTGAAATGTAATGCAATTAAATCTTTGAAGATTTTTTTTTTTTACACAAATTGAACGTTAAGCATCAGGGCTCAGGAAAACAGAGGTAAATTTGCTAAAAGCAGGTGCACTTTATCCCAGGCCCTGAGCATCACTCAAGTCTCTTGACATTGAGGTTGACACAGTGGCTCTCATGATTTAAAAAGAATACAATTAAACTTAACTCCCTCCTTGCTTTGCCAAATCACATGAAGGTTAGAAGATAAAACTGTTTTCTTAAAGATTAGCTAAAGCCACACCCCTGCTTCTCTTTTTTTATACTGAAAATGACTCAATGGGCTGCCATATTGCTTTTGATGATCAAAGACCATTTTTGTCCATTTTTGATGAAATGCGATGTTGCAGACAACAGTAGTAATTAGTCGTAGCTTTAAGAAGATTGTGGAATTTATTCAACTAAACTGAAATGTTGTTTTGCATTAATCTTGTGACTTGAAACTCTTATTGAATGATACATTTTACAACCCCGATTCCAAAAAAGTTGGGACAAAGTACAAATTGTAAATAAAAACAGAATGCAATGATGTGGAAGTTTCAAAATTCCATATTTTATTCAGAATAGAACATAGATGGCATATGAAATGTTTAAACTGAGAAAATGTATCATTTAAAGAGAAAAATTAGGTGATTTTAAATTTCATGACAACAACACATCTCAAAAAAGTTGGGACAAGGCCATGTTTCCCACTGTGAGACATCCCCTTTTCTCTTTACAACAGTCTGTAAACGTCTGGGGACTGAGGAGACAAGTTGCTCAAGTTTAGGGATAGGAATGGTAACCCATTCTTGTCTAATGTAGGATTCTAGTTGCTCAACTGTCTTAGGTCTTTTTTGTCGTATCTTCCGTTTTATGATGCGCCAAATGTTTTCTACGGGTGAAAGATCTGGACTGCAGGCTGGCCAGTTCAGTACCCGGACCCTTCTTCTACGCAGCCATGATGCTGTAATTGATGCAGTATGTGGTTTGGCATTGTCATGTTGGAAAATGCAAGGTCTTCCCTGAAAGAGACGTCGTCTGGATGGGAGCATATGTTGCTCTAGAACCTGGATATACCTTTCAGCATCGATGGTGTCTTTCCAGATGTGTAAGCTGCCCATGCCACACGCACTAATGCAACCCCATACCATCAGAGATGCAGGCTTCTGAACTGAGCGCTGATAACAACTTGGGTCGTCCTTCTCCTCTTTAGTCCGAATGACACGGCGTCCCTGATTTCCATAAAGAACTTCAAATTTTGATTCGTCTGACCACAGAACAGTTTTCCACTTTGCCACAGTCCATTTTAAATGAGCCTTGGCAGAAGACGTCTGCGTTTCTGGATCATGTTTAGATACGGCTTCTTCTTTGAACTATAGAGTTTTAGCTGGCAACGGCGGATGACACGGTGAATTGTGTTCACAGATAATGTTCTCTGGAAATATTCCTGAGCCCATTTTGTGATTTCCAATACAGAAGCGTGCCTGTATGTGATGCAGTGCCGTCTAAGGGGCCGAAGATCACGGGCACCCAGTATGGTTTTCCGGCCTTGACCCTTACGCACAGAGATTCTTCCAGATTCTCTGAATCTTTTGATGATATTATGCACTGTAGATGATGATATGTTCAAACTCTTTGCAATTTTACACTGTCGAACTCCTTTCTGATATTGCTCCACTATTTGTCGGCGCAGAATTTGGGGGATTGGTGATCCTCTTCCCATCTTTACTTCTGAGAGCCGCTGCCACTCCAAGATGCTCTTTTTATACCCAGTCATGTTAATGACCTACAGTGGTGCTTGAAAGTTTGTGAACCCTTTAGAATTTTCTATATTTCTGTATAAATATGACCTAAAACATCATCAGATTTTCACACAAGTCCTAAATGTAGATAAAGAGAACCCAGTTAAACAAATGAGACAAAAATGTTATTCTTGGTCATTTATTTATTGAGGGAAATTGTCCAATATTACATATCTGTGAGTGGCAAAAGTATGTGAACCTTGCTTTTAGTATCTGGTGTGACCCCCTTGTGCAGCAATAACTTCAACTAAACGTATCCGGTAACTGTTGATCAGTCCTGCACACCGGCTTGGAGGAATTTTAGCCCATTTCTCCATACAGAACAGCTTCAACTCTGGGATGTTGGTGGGTTTCCTCACATGAGCTACTTGCTTCAGGTCCTTCCACAACATTTCGATTGGATTAATGTCAGGACTTTGACTTGGCCATTCCAAAACATTCACTTTATTCTTCTTTATCCATTCTTTGGTAGAATGACTTGTGTGCTTCGGGTCATTGTCTTGCTGCATGACCCACCTTCTCTTGAGATTCAGTTCATGGACAGATGTCCTGACATGTTCCTTTAGAATTCGCTGGTATAATTCAGAATTCATTGTTCCATCAATGATGGCAAGCCGTCCTGGCCCAAATGCAGCAAAACAGGCCCAAACCATGATACTACCACCACCATGTTTCACAGATGGGATCAGGTTCTTATGCTGGAATGCAGTGTTTTCCTTTCTCCAAACATAACGCTTCTCATTTCAACCAAAAAGTTCTATTTTGATCTCATCCGTCCACAAAACATTTTTCCAATAGCTTTCTGGCTTGTCCACGTGATCTTTAGCAAACTGCAGACGAGCAGCAATGTTCTTTTTGGAGAGCAGTGGCTTTCTCCTTGCAACCCTGCCATGCACACCATTGTTGTTCAGTGTTCTCCTGATGGTGGACTCATGAACATTAACATTAGCCAATGTGAGAGAGGTCTTCAGTTGCTTAGAAGTTACCCTGGGGTCCTTTGTGACCTCGCCGGCTATTACACGCCTTGCTCTTGGAGTGATCTTTGTTGGTCGACCACTCCTGGAGAAGGTAACAATGGTCTTAAATTTCCTCCATTTGTACACAATCTATCTGACTGTGGATTGGTGGAGTCCAAACTCTTTAGAGATGATTTCGTAACCTTTTCCAGCCTGATGAGCATCAACAACACTTTTTCTGAGGTCCTCAGAAATCTCCTTTGTTCGTGCCATGATACACTTCCACAAACATGTGTTGTGAAGATCAGACTTTGATAGATCCCTGTTCTTTAAATAAAACAGAGTGCCTACTTACACCTGATTGTCATCCCATTGATTGTAAACACCTGACTTTAATTTCACCTTCAAATTAACTGCTAATCCAAGAGGTTCACATACTTTTGCCACTCACAGATATGTAATATTGGATCATTTTCCTCAATAAATAAATTACCAAGTATAATATTTTTGTCTCATTTGTTTAACTGGGTTCTCTTTATCTACTTTTAGGACTTGTGTGAAAATCTGATGATGTTTTAGGTCATATTTATGCAGAAATATAGAAAATTCTAATGGGTTCACAAACTTTCAAGCACCACTGTATTGCCAATTGACCTAATGAGTTGCAATTTGGTCCTCCAGCTGTTCCTTTTTTGTACCTTTAACTTTTCCAGCCTCTTATTGCCCCTGTCCCAACTTTTTTGAGATGTGTTTCTGTCATGAAATTTCAAATGAGCCAATATTTGGCATGAAATTTCAAAACGTCTCTCTTTCGACATTTGATATGTTGTCTATGTTCTATTGTGAATACAATATCAGTTTTCGAGATTTGTAAATTATTGCATTCCGTTTTTATTTACAATTTGTACTTTGTCCCAACTTTTTTGGAATCGGGGTTGTATATAATATGGATTCTGTATAATGTCAAATGTCATTATATAACAGAAAAAATTTACTTAATCTCCTTCATTAAGAAATTCATATATATAAATTAGAAATGGCGGCATGGTGGTGTCGTGGTTAGCAGAGGTGGAAAAACTGGAGTGACAAAGTAAAAGTCCTGCTTAGGTTTTCCTTCTGCCTGTGTTCTCAACACAGGTGATTTCACCAATTAGCTCATCAACCTGGCTTAGGGGATGTGGTAATTAGGATCAGCTGGTTCATTGAATTGGCTGGAGCAAAAATGTGGCAGGGTTTTTATTTTCTGCACCCGGGTTTTTCCACCTCTGGTGGTTAGCACTGTCGCCTCACAGCAAGAAGCTCCGGGTTCGAGCCCCGTGGCCGGCGAGGGCCTTTCTGTGCGGAGTTTGCATGTTCTCCCCGTGTCCGCGTGGGTTTCCTCCGGGTGCTCCGGTTTCCCCCACAGTCCAAAGACATGCAGGTTAGGTTAACTGGTGACTCTAAATTGAGCGTAGGTGTGAATGTGAGTGTGAATGGTTGTCTGTGTCTATGTGTCAGCCCTGTGATGACCTGGCGACTTGTCCAGGGTGTACCCCACCTCTCACCCATAGTCAGCTGGGATAGGCTCCAGCTTGCCTGCGACCCTGTAGAACAGGATAAAGCGGCTGGAGATAATGAGATGAGATAAATTAGAAATTTCCCCAGTTCCCTTTTCCTGGTAATCTGGTGCTGCATGGCCTAGATTTGCAAACTGAACTATGATTGGCTTTTATGCTTAATGACATAATAACATCCATCTGTGCCATGTTCAGTACAACTTCATATTTCCCAGTGAGGTTTTCAACCCTTATTTCTTAAAACAATGGAGGTAAAACCACCTTAATTTTTACACCTTGACCATATATTCATACAACCCCATTTCCAAAAATGTTGGGGCACTGTAAAATATAAATAAAAACAGAATATGATTATTTGCAAATCATGGAAACTCTATATTTCATTGAAAATAGTACAAAGACAACATATTTGTTGTCTTACTTCATTTTATATGCATTTGATATGATATGTTTGATTACTTTGATATGCACCAAATGTTTTAAATGGGAGACAGATCTGGATTGCAGGCAGGCCAGTTTAGCACCCAGACTCTTTTACTATGCAGCCATGCAGTTTTAATATGTGCAGAAGTATCAGATGTTGAAACTGAGAAATTTTATTGCTTTTTGAAAAATATATGATCATTTTGAATTTGATGCCAGCAATATATTTAAAAAAAATGCTGGGATAGGAGCATGGTTACCACTGTGTTGCATCACCTCTACTTTTAACAAAACTCTGTAAACGTTTGGGAACTGAGGAGACCAACTACTGTAGTTTTGAAAGAGAAATGTTGTCTCATTCTTTCCTGATATACAATTTCAGTTGCTCAACACTTCGGGGTCTCCTTTGCTGTATTTTGAGCTTCATAATGCGCCAAATGTTTTAAATGGGAGGCAGGTTTGGACTGCAGCAGGCCAGTTTAGCACCTGGACTCTTTAACTATGAAGCCATGCAATTGTAATATGTACAGAAAGCGGTTTGGCGTTGTCTTACTGAAAGAAGGAAGGCCTTCCCTGAAAAAGATTTTGTCTGGATGGCAGCATGTTGCTCCAAAACTCGTATATATATCATTCAGCATTAATGATGCCTTCCCAGATGTATGAGCTACCCATGTCATGTGCACTAATGCCCCCTCATACCATCACAGATTGCTGGGTTTTGAGCTGTGCACTGATAACAAACCGGATGGTCCCTCTGCTCTTTAGCCTGGAGGACGTGGGGTCCATGATTTCTAAAAAGAATTTCTACTTTTGATTCATCAGACCTTGGGACAGTTTTCCACTTCGTCTCAGTCCATCATAAAAGAGCTCGGGCCCAGAGAAGGTGGTGGTGTTTCTGGATATTGTTTATATCTGGTTCTAGCTCACATTTGTGAATGCAGTAATGAAGTGTTTTCACAAATAATGTGAAGGTCACAGTGATGATCACGGGCCATCCAATGTCAGTTTTCAGCCTTTTCCCTTGCATACAGAGATTTCTCCAGATTCTCTGAATCTTTTAATGATATTATGGACCAGAGATGATGTGATCCACAAAGTCTTTGCAGTTTTACATTGAGGAACGTTATTCTTAAATTTGTGCACCACTTTCCTATGCAGTCTTTCACAGAGTGGTGAACCCCTCCTCATCTTTACTTCTGAGAGACTCCGCCTCTCTGGGATGCTTTTTATACCCAATCATGTTACTGGCCTGCCAATTAACCTAATTAGGTTTTTTTTACATTATACAACTTTCCCAGTCTTTTGTTGCCCCTGTCCCAACATTTTTGGAACGTGTTGCTGGCATTAAAGTCAAAATGAGCATATATGTTTCAAAAAACAATAACATTTCTCAGTTTCAACATTTAATATGTTGTCTTTGCACTATTTTCAATGAAATACAGTATTGGGTATTTTTGAAAGACAGTGTGTGTGTGTGTGTGTGTGTGTGTGTGTATATATATATATATATATATATATATATATATATATACATATATATATATATATATATATATATATATATATATATATATATATATATATATATATAAATAAAACAGTTATTCCATGAAATCGAGTCGTACATTAGCTGTTGGCTGACGAGGTGCATAGCACCAAGTTATCTATAAGCCATGTACGACAAGACTGAGAGGAATAACTGTTTTATTCTATCCACATTCACTGGGTTTTGAGAAACAGAGCATTTTTATTTTTATTTTTTGTAAATTCGATAAATAAAAACTTTAAACAAAACGTCCGATAAAATCATTTCTGCTTAGAATGTAAACAAACCAGCAAAATGACAGGAGCAATTTGTGAAAAATGTGATAATAATAATAATTCTTGAAAATAAAAAAGATACATTCTTACCATCAAATACTTTTATTCCATATTTTGTTGCTTTTTTTATTTTTTGGGGTTTTGTTTTCTAGTAGAGTTTTTATTTCGTCCTCGGTTGGTTCAGCAACATGCTCCACCATTTTCATTTTCTCTACTCATAGTATATGAACTGATAGCCGAGTAGTAGAGTAGCCAATCAGAGTGCACGATTGCTCATATCCAGTGAAATGTGGATTTTGTGTGTGTGTGTGTGTGTGTGTGTGTGTGTGTATATATTTATATATATATAATATTCCAATCATAGTAGATACACCGCCAAACGGTGCAAAAATAATCCAAATTAGCGTTTTCCAGACTGAGGCGCCATGTTGTTTAGTTGTTTACTTGTCGCGGCTGCTCTTGCGAGATTTGACATGGGTTACATACAAGGTCAGCTGACTTGTAGAGTGAGATTTCTCGAGACTGAATGACCTTTCACCCACCGGCACGGGAGCTTTTGACAGAAGTAGTTCGCGAGTTGTTTTTGTTGACACTTGGGCATTTAAAGATGTCATCCCGCGGCACGAAGCAGAAGAAAGCCAAAGACTGTCCGAGGCAGAAGATTACTTCTTTCTTTTTCAATGTTGACAGACAATTTGTTACAATTTCCCTCTCAGATAGCCTCAGAATGTCCCATTGGAGCATTTTTCAAAGGCTTTGCACAGGGGGGACAACCGGCACCATCTCCCCCCCTGCTTCGCTCCCTCGCCATGGTGAGCGCCCTCATACTAAATTTTTCTAGAAAAAACCCTGTATATATATATATATATATATATATATATATATATATATATATATAAAAAACCCCGATTCCAAAAAAGTTGGGACAAAGTCTCGTCTCGTCTTCTTCCGCTTATCCGGGACCGGGTCGCGGAGGCAGCAGTCTAAGCATGGAAGCCCAAACTTCCCTTTCCCCAGACACCTCGGCCAGCTCCTCGGGAAGAACATCGAGGCGTTCCCAGGCCAGCCGAGAGACATAGTCCCTCCAGCGTGTCCTGGGTCTTCCCCGGGGCCTCTTCCCGGGGGGGACATGCCTGGAACACCTCCCCAGGGAGGCGTCCAGGAGGCATCCGAAAAAGATGCCCGAGCCACCTCAGCTGATTCCTCTCGATGTGGAGGAGCAGCGGCTCTACTCCGAGCTCCTTCCGAGTGACTGTGCTTCTCACCCTATTTCTAAGGGCGCGCCCAGCCACCCTGCGAAGGAAACTCATTTCTGCTGCTTGTATCCGCGATCTTGTTCTTTCGGTCATTACCCAAAGCTCATGACCATAGGTGAGAGTCGGAACGTAGATCGACCGGTAAATTGAGAGCTTCGCCTTTTGGCTCAGCTCCTTCTTCACCACGACGGACCGGTAAAGCGACCGCATCACTGCGGAGGCTGCACCGATCCGCCTGTCGATCTCACGCTCCATCCTTCCCTCACTCATGAACAAGATCCTGAGATACTTAAACTCTTCCACTTGAGGCAGGACTTCTCCACCAACCTGGAGAGGGCAAGCCACCCTTTTCCGGTCGAGAACCATGGCCTCGGACTTGGAGGTGCTGATTCTAATCCCAGCCGCTTCACACTCGACTGCAAACCGCCCCAGTGCATGCTGAAGGTCCTGGTTTGAAGAAGCAGAGATGAAATCCTGTGGTTCCCAAACAGGATTCCTTCTGGCCCCTGGCTGTGCCTAGAAATTCTGTCCATAAAAATTATGAACAGAACCGGTGACAAAGGGCAGCCCTGCCGGAGTCCAACATGCACTGGGAACAGGTCTGACTTACTGCCGGCAATGCGAACCAGACTCCTGCTCCGTTCGTACAGGGACCGGACAGCCCTTAGCAAAGAGCCCCGAACCCCATACTCCTGAAGCACCCCCCACAGAATACCACGGGGGACACGGTCGAATGCCTTCTCCAGATCCACAAAGCACATGTGGACTGGTTGGGCAAACTCCCATGAACCCTCGAGCACCCTATGAAGGGTATAGAGCTGGTCCAGTGTTCTGCGACCAGGACGAAAACTGCATTGTTCCTCCTGGATCCGAGGTTTGACTATTGGTCGAATTCTCCACTCCAGTACCCTGGAGTAAACCTTCCCTGGGAGGCTGAGAAGTGTGATTTCCCTATAATTGGTGCACACTCTCCGGTCCCCTTTCTTAAAAAGAGGGACCACCACCCCAGTCTGCCACTCCAGAGGCACTGTCCCCGACCGCCACGCGATGTTGCGACAAAGTACAAATTGTAAATAAAAACAGAATGCAATAATTTACAAATCTCAAAAACTGATATTGTATTCACAATAGAACATAGACAACATATCAAATGTCGAAAGTGAGACATTTTGAAATTTCATGCCACATATTGGCTCATTTGAAATTTCATGACTGCAACACATCTCAAAAAAATTGGGACAGGGGCAATAAGAGGCTGGAAAAGTTAAAGGTACAAAAAAGGAACAGCTGGAGGAACAAATTTCAACTCATTAGGTCAATTGGCATGATTGGTAATTAGGTCATTAACATGACTGGGTATAAAAAGAGCATCTTGGAGTGGCAGCGGCTCTCAGAAGTAAAGATGGGAAGAGGATCACCAATCCCCCTAATTCTGCGCCGACAAATAGTGGAGCAATATCAGAAAGGAGTTCGACAGTGTAAAATTGCAAAGAGTTTGAACATATCATCATCTACAGTGCATAATATCATCAAAAGATTCAGAGAATCTGGAAGAATCTCTGTGCGTAAGGGTCAAGGCCGGAAAACCATACTGGGTGCCCGTGATCTTCGGGCCCTTAGACGGCACTGCATCACATACAGGCATGCTTCTGTATTGGAAATCACAAAATGGGCTCAGGAATATTTCCAGAGAACATTATCTGTGAACACAATTCACCGTGCCATCCGCCGTTGCCAGCTAAAACTCTATAGTTCAAAGAAGAAGCCGTATCTAAACACGATCCAGAAGCGCAGACATCTTCTCTGGGCCAAGACTCATTTAAAATGGACTGTGGCAAAGTGGAAAACTGTTCTGCGGTCAGACGAATCAAAATTTGAAGTTCTTTATGGAAATCAGGGATGCCGTGTCATTCAGACTAAAGAGGAGAAGGACGACCCAAGTTGTTATCAGCACTCAGTTCAGAAGCCTGCATCTCTGATGGTATGGGGTTGCATTAGTGCGTGTGGCATGGGCAGCTTACACATCTGGAAAGACACCATCGATGCTGAAAGGTATATCCAGGTTCTAGAGCAACATATGCTCCCATCCAGACGACGTCTCTTTCAGGGAAGACCTTGCATTTTCCAACATGACAATGCCAAACCGCATACTGCATCAATTACAGCATCATGGCTGCGTAGAAGAAGGGTCCGGGTACTGAACTGGCCAGCCTGCAGTCCAGATCTTTCACCCATAGAAAACATTTGGCGCATCATAAAACGAAAGATATGACAAAAAAGACCTAAGACAGATGCGCAACTAGAATCCTACATTAGACAAGAATGGGTTAACATTCCTATCCCTAAACTTGAGCAACTTGTCTCCTCAGTCCCCAGACGTTTACAGACTGTTGTAAAGAGAAAAGGGGATGTCTCACAGTGGTAAACATGGCCTTGTCCCAACTTTTTTGAGATGTGTTGTTGTCATGAAATTTAAAATCACCTAATTTTTCTCTTTAAATGATACATTTTCTCAGTTTAAACATTTGATATGTCATCTATGTTCTATTCTGAATAAAATATGGAATTTTGAAACTTCCACATCATTGCATTCCGTTTTTATTTACAATTTGTACTTTGTCCCAACTTTTTTGGAATCGGGGTTGTAGATAGATAGATATCACACTTATTTGATAGACTGTTAACATGGAGGTATCCTGCTGAATCCAGCCGCAGTATACCAGAGCTGCGCTCGTCCAATGACACATTGAGCAAGCACATTTCAGGTTTTTTTGCCCATGTCAGAAAACACAAACTGATGGCTCTCAGCAGCGAGCGAGACCGACGAGAGTTGACGTTTAGCAGGCAGCTGCTCTAACACAGGCTAGAATCTGGATTCCCTTTTTTGAAATTAAGCATGAAAGGCAGGAAAAGCTCTTTATGATCAATTACACGGATAATATACGCCTGTCACTAACTTTTATTACTGTTGTGAAATTAGCTTCATGGATAAGCAGGTGGAAAATAAAGGTCCCATCACTATCAGAAAAGTGGTTAACAATTTGAATAAATATTAATATAAATAGACATAAACTTTGTCTTTTTATGTTTAAAAAATGAATTATGAGGGGACTCGAATGAGAGGAATCTACAACCCAGTGATAATAGTGATGTCAATTTCGAGCATCGTTCCAAGTTAGGTTCTTTTGCCAGAAAGGAAAGATCTGTATTTAACTCCATGATGGGGCTCCAGTGAGTCTTAATGCTCTAATTACTGTCAGCACTGTGTGTGTACATGTCTGCATGTGTGCTTAACTGGGGACGAGGGTAAAAGAGAAAAAAAGCTGGAGAGTAGCACAAGGTTTTGAGAAGTGTACGGGTGTTAATAACCAGCTGACAGGTGTTGGAGCTGGAGTCGCGCCACTCCACACGTGCTCAAAGCTCTTTAATAATTAGAGAGAGCAGAAGTTTAATAAGAACCAGCTGTTTCAGCACCGAGGCCACTGGTGCCCTTGCAAAAACTCTCTGCACCAGGGCTTTGTTTGAGCCTGTAGAGACTAGGTCTTTGTTTGGGTACATTAGGCTCACAGCAAATGCTATAATATCAATGGTCTCCTGTTAGCAGTGTAGCAATTGCAAGGGCTGAGCCATGGAAAAAAAAAAAAAGGTTTCCCAGAATGCAGCACTGAGAGTAAAAACAAATAAATGATAAGATTCAATGATAAGATCTGAGGAATTTCAGATAGTCAGCCGACAAATGGCTCACTTCATAAAATCGACGGCTTCCAGCACAATACGTTAGTCATGCCGTGAGTCAGAGCTGCGTGGAAACATTCGAGCCTACACAGCGTTTCTCTTACATAAGCATAGCATCCAAATAAACAGCTAATCAACAACCAATCAGCGGAATGACTAACCCGGTTGTGTGACTGAAACACGGTGTGTGTAAATCGTTCTGCTCATGCTTCAGGTCACCGCTGTGAGGAAATTACCAGGATAGCAGGATTAACTGGCTGTGCAAGAAGAAGTTAATCAAGCGGCGTCTTTTATGGGGTAAATTACACAGGACTCAGACTCGTTAAAACGTCACACGTCTTGATTTTTCATAGCGTTCATTTTCTCACCATAGTAGGTTAGGGAGTGTACTCGCAAATGTCAGTGGTTAGCAACGTAATCGTTTCATTTCCAAACCTCAAGATTCACATTGACGTATGGAGTTAAATTAAATCATTGTCAGACAGCTCTGCCCTGCATACAGTGTCTTGCAAAAGTATTCATCCCCCTTGGTGTTTGTCCTGTTTTGTTGCATTGCAAGCTGGAATTAAAATGGATTTTTGGAGGGTTAGCACCATTTGATTTACACAACATTCTGACCACTTTAAAGGGGAACTGAAGTCATTTTTAAACTTACTTTATTTCTTTATTAACATGTTATTCAATTACGTTTTCAGTTTTATTAACCTTATATCGTGACTCATATTAGCATATTATATGACACTTATCTGCCTTTTCGGTTTTTAGCCATGTTGAATGTAGTTCGTTTGGTCCACGGCAGGCGTCGATTATCCGCGCGATCTTCATGAGACTTGTGCGAGACTTCAAACGTGAAGTGTCAGCACCGCCATTTTGAAAACTGTTTACACAGCGGCCAGATCGCCATGTCATTCCAATTTAGATTAATTTCGAGATTTGCCAGCTTCATCAGTGATGGAAATTATTCCATACGACTTCAAACCAACATGGAGTAGAGAAGAGTTGGAAAGACGACAGGATAAGGACTAGTCCGTCGCGCTGGTATTTACGTCATTACTGTCGCACAATTAAAACATGCCAGATCAGGTGGCTGGTGGGTTTTCAAAATAACAAATACATGCATGTATTTTTGTGATAAATACATATTATACAGAGCGCATTTCCCACATAATCATCGCCAGAGGTGGAAAGAGTACTAAAATATTATACTCAAGTACAAGTACTGTTACTCTGATGAAATTTTACTTAAGTACAAGTAAAGTTACCAGACAAAAAATCTACTCAAGTAAAAGTAAAAAGTAGATCATTTAAAATGTACTTTGAGTAAAAGTAAAATGTTACTTTTAACAATGGGTGTTTTCTGCCTCCATTGTGTTGTGCAAAAATGAAAAAGAAGAGGAAACAAGGATATATGTACATCTCAACCCAGATGTTTTATTTAAAGGAAGTGTATCAAATTGAATGCTTAGGATAATGCTGCATTAAAACTGAGACAAACAAAAAAGGTCAATACACACAGTCATGTCGTTTACATCGCCCTGACCACACACAAAGCATTGTACACGAAATATGAAAGTGAAATGTTGCACCGAAATCTCGTAGCTTGCCTGTGTGCACTGTGTGTTATTGAACAATTCAATTCAAACATTATTTGTTTTGCTTAGTATTCCTTTCTGGCCTGTTGGATGTAGAATGGTAGGAGGACTGATCACGTCAGGTTGGCGAGCTAACTTGCTTGCATGATTAGCCAACTGAATAACAGACTAGTTACCGTTATGTTACAGTACCAACAGGTTGCTACTTCAACATTAGCAATGCCATCCACTATTTTTGGAATATAACCAGCCTATTGTCGGTTTTACTATGGAAAGGAAACATTATCATCAGGGGCGCAGATACGTTTTTTGAACTGGGGGGGACAAAAAACTGGGGGGGACAAAAAACTGGGGGGGACAAAGCTGCCAGCAAACCAACCCCAACCCCGATATGCCTGTCAAACTTGTTGTGGGTAACCATAGCAACCAAGCTCGAGCTCGCAACCTGTGCAGTCTGCGCAGCTCAACCAACCGAATATCAGTCTTTGTTTTGTTTTATGTGAGTTGTTGCAACTATGTATACACTGCTGTGCACCTCAATAAACCGAATGGTAATTAGTCTTTTGATTTTTCCGTGAGGTTTGCCTTATGCAAAGAAAGACAGCATAGACGTTTTTTCCTCCCTATAAGTGGGGGGGACCGAACAAGGTGAATTTAAATCTGGGTGGGACGAATCCCACCCGTCCCACCCTCTATCTGCGCCCGTGATTATGATGCCAATGACAATACTTACCTCAACATGCTTGCGCAGATTAGACATCGAATTTTTGTATGCCGCAATGGTTGTCTTCTTGGGCACATAATCTGCATTGCATAATCAAACTGTCACCCCTTTTCTCTACGAAGCTGAAGTGATCACGTATGTAGGGCCAGGGGTGCACTTCATTACTGGAAGAAATTGCGTTTTCTGCAGGGTCGTCCACCACAGGTTCCTCGGTCTCCTCCATGTCCGCAGGGGCGCTTTATCAACATCCGTGGCCCGGGGCTAGGCCCCTCATAGGCTACCTGTCAACCCTACCCTTACCGTTGGCCAGGAAAACACTCTTATTTTATTTGCAATACGTGTCAAGCATTTACAGTGTAAGCACGTAATTAGCCTAGAAGCCTACGATAGGTTACGTTTGGCTCAGCGTAGCTGCGCAAGGCCCACGCTCACATCGCTCAACACATCCGACCACAGAGGGAGAGAAGAACGCGCGCATTATCATTACAGAGCCGGTTCTGATTATTACCACGGACAGGACAGTGATACTGCGTAACTTTCACGCAGGGGCATGGCCAGAGATAACCACACAAGCGCGCGTGCGCTAATGTAGACCTATGTGTTGTAAACATAAAACACACACACCTACAGACAAGTCCTTTAAAAAAATAAAATACATAAAAATAGCTCGGCGGCATGAAAACAAACATTCACTGCAAGACAAGGTGCCCTAGAATTGCCATCAGTTTTTAATATCTATATGGACTTTGTTGTCAGGATTGCACAGCATGAGATATCAAAACTGTACCCAGATACAGGCTTCAAGTTCAGATATTGCATTCCAAATGAGGTATCCACAAGAGAAATGCGTACGAAAGCACGAGCATCAGGAGAGGGTTGCATAACAGAGATTCTATACGCAGATGATCAGGCCATACTCGATGGATCCATCGAGGAGCTTCAGAATATTCTTCAGTTGTATGATAAGACCTACACCCGCTTTGGTTTACAAATATCATATGTCAAAACAGAAACAATGGCTTTTAACATCAATGAGGATATCAAGTGTAAACCAAGTATCATTTCCCTTGGCGGCACTAATATTAAAAATGTCCGCACCTTTAAATATCTTGGTTATAATGTCAGCAACTGTGATGAATCCTCACACTTCCTGCATGCTAGGATAAGTGCTGCATTCATGAAATGGAATGAACTGAAACACGTTCTAACTGACCACCGAATACTACTAAAAACCCGTATAAAGTTCCTAGTGGCATGCGTTCGATCTCGCCTCCTGTACAGCACACAGGCATGGCAACTATCATCCAGTGAAATTCACAAAATTGAGGTAGTGTGGCACGGCTTCCTAAGGAAAATGATTAAAGGTGGATATAAACGAAAGAATGCCCCTGACCAAAAGAACACTACAAATGAAGATATAGACTGGAGCTACAAGATGTCCAATGCTGACCTCCGGAAACTGACAGGAACCCAGGATATAAAACTATCCTGCTACGTACAACAACTAAAATATATTGCTCACATTTGCCGGATGGGCAATAACCAAGTGCAAAAGCAGCTCCTGTTTGACAAAAATGGTTACAAATGGACGAAATGGGAAAATCTGCTGGGCATAGACACCCAACAGATAAGACGTATGATGATGGACAAATCAAACTTTGAGCAACTGCTGCAACTGCTACAGCAGAAGCACCCCTAGAGAGTTTAACTTTTGACAGGGGAACATGATGATGATGATGAAGGTACTTGGCTCAGCGTCCACATGAAACATAAACACCATGGACAGCGGCCAAACTCGTAACTCTACAGACCGAAATACATGAAACCAAGTCCTACTAGGGTCTATTTTACCGATCTATGTTCAAGCATCATGCAAGTCTTCCTTCTCCTTGAATAAGACCGTGCATTCAACTGCCTTTTTGACATGACTGCATCGAAATACCACTTGCAACAATATTTCACGCACTCCATCAAAAAAAAAGTTAAACATGATGAACACGGGCATACTGTTTTGAGCATACGATTTTTTAAAAAGAAACTAGCTACATCAAAGTCCTTCAATAAACCCATCCTTTAGCGCAAATGAGCTTAACCTAGTTCAAAGCATGACGCTAGCAGTAGCTGCATAAGGCAAAATCATGTGGGCCTTTCGTCAACAACAAGCCACGGCGGGCAAAGATTAATAATCAAGTGTCCTTACCTTAAAACGCTGTCTTGACCACAGAACTTCTCAAGTATTTCACTTAAATCCACACGGGTTAACAACACAACACAGCTAGCGAGAAATGTGGATCTGTGCTAGCTTTGTATTGCTATTCCCCTCAGTATGCTTACTCTGTCTGCTGCCCGAACTGTGAACATTATAGGCTACAATCTTTTCATCAATTTCTTCAGTAGATGCCGTTTTAGACATGTTATTATCCCCATCGAAATATGCTATTATACTAACAGGATTATAACTCAAATCACACGACACGTATTCAAATCACAACTGATTTATTTTACTGTTGGACAGATCATAGCATATCTAGCCTAGCTGCACATAGCCTAGCTGCTGGTAGGCTGATAACTGATAAGTAGCTGATATTCTGAACAGATTGGTGATCCTTACCTTAAAAAGTCTGTGACTTCAGGCAACGATTCTATCATTACCTGCATCTCTCTCTTTTTTCCTTTTATGCGCCCCGCTAACATGTGAACGCTTCATCTTTCAAAGCCTCTAAATTTGTGTCTCAGTAGTCTGCAGTCTTTGGCGCGCTTTCGTGCGTGACGTTACATTTTGTTACATTTTATTCTGGGACAGTTGTGGGTGTTCGTTTCGCGAACCACATCTCACCATGTCTCTTACAGCAGGCTACTGTGCGCTCATTTATTTCTAACCTTATTTCTATCCGTACATTAATGTAGGCCCACGATTCCGACAGTTTATTATTTTATTAATATTACAAGGCCCCTGACTGGCTGTGGCCCAGGGGCTTGAGCCCCCCGAAGCCCCCCCCCCTTAAAGCGCCGGTGCATGTCCGCCATCGTCTGTGTGAGACTCGCGCGCGACAACTGTCCTTCCCGTGATTCATTTCCAGAACGCATTTCCCCTTCTCCGTTTTAGCCTTTTTATTTTTTATTTATTTATTTTTTACTCAGTAACGGTTGTGATGTAAAATGTCCCGAAGTACACTACTTAAAAGAAAACATACTTAAGTAAAAGTAAAAGTACACTCTTTAAAAATTACTTGAAAAAGTATAAGTACACAAAAAAGCTACTCAAGTACAGTACCACGAGTAATGTAATTCGTTACTTTCCACCTCTGATCATCGCTAAGGTTTCGGACAGCATTACAAAATGGCGTCCCCACTATATAGTGCCATATATAGTGAGTGGGGAGCGATTTCGGACACAGGGAAAACTTCCGGCTTGATTACATCAGCATTTGAAAGAGGGTGCACGTGGCTTTTGACAATGTTGGCAGATGTTGGTCACTTTGATTTCTGCTGGGCATTTTACTCCCGTCCTACGATGTCTCACACAGGTCTCAGTGAATTTAGTTCACAGACATTGCTTTGACATATGGACTGATATATTACAGAGCATATTTCAAACACTCATAACTTGCTATAGCAGCGACAAAATAGCGATCAAAAATGCATTCCTATATTTAATAAAATGAGATAAGTAGAATTTTGATAATCAAAAATTTGCTTTCAGTTCTCTTTTAAAGGTGCACATTGTTTTTTTTTTTACTGTGACACAAGCAATAATAAAAATGAAAAAACAGAAATCTGGAGTGTGCATAAGTATTTGCCCCCTTTTGTATGAAAGCCCTAAATAAGAGCTGGTCCAACCAATTCACTTCATAAGTCACATAATTAGTTGACTAAGATCCATCTGTGTGCAATCAAAGTGTCACATGATCTGTCACATGATGTCTGTATAAATCAACCTGTTCTGGAAGGACCTTGACTCTGCAACATGACTAAGCAAGCAACATGAGAACCAAGGAGCCTCCAAACAGGTCAGAGACAAAGTTGTGGAGAAGTATAGATCAGGGTTGGGTTATAAAAAATATCCCGAACTTTGAATATCCCACAGAGCTCCATTAAATCCATTACAGCAAAATGGAAAGAATATGGCACCACTACAAACCTGACAAGAGAAGGCCCCGCCCACCAAAACTCACAGACCGGGCAAAGAGGGCATTAATCAGCGATGTAACAAAGACACCAAAAATAACACTGAAGGAGCTGCAAAGATCCATAAAGGAGATGGGAGGATCTGTCCATAGGACCACTTTAAGCCATACACTCCACAGGGTGGGGCTTTATGGAAGAGTGGTCAGAAAAAAAATCATTGCTGAAAGAAAACAATAAGAAAACACATTTGGAGTTTGCCCAACAGCATGCGGCAGACTCCCCAAACACATGGAAGAAGATTCTCTGGTCAGATGAGACTAAAATTGATCTTTTTGGCCATCATGGGAAATGCCATGTGTGGTGCAAACCTAACACCCTGAGAACACCATTCCTACAGTGAAGCATGGTGGTGGCAGCATCATGCTGTGGGGATGTTTTTCATCTGCAGGGACAGGAAAGCTGGTCAGGACTGAAGGAAAGATGGATGGCACTAAATATAGGGTGATTCTGGAGGAAAACCTGTTTGAGTCGGCCAGAGGTTTGAGACTGGGAGGAAGGTTCACGTTCCAGCAGGACAATGATCCTAAACACACTGCTAAAGCTACACTGGAGTGGTTTAAAGGGAAACATTTAAATGTCTTGGAATGGCTTGGTCAAAGCCCAGACCTCAATCCAATTGAGAATCTGTGGCATAACTTGAAGATTGCTGTACACCAACGCAACCCATCTAACTTGAAGGAGTTGGAGCAGTTTTGCCTTGAGGAATGGGCAAAAGTCCCAGTGGCTAGATGTGCTAAGCTAATAGAGACATACCCAAGAGACTTGCAGCTGTAATTGCAGCAAAAGGTGGCTCTACAAAGTATTGACTTTGGGGGGTGAATACCTATGCACATTCCAGATTTCTGTTTTGTTTTTTTCATCTTAACTATTGTTTGTGTCACAATAAAACAACTATTTTCACTTTTAAAGTGGTCGGCACGATGTGTAAATGGTGCTAACACCCCAAAAATCCATTTTAATTCCAGCTTGTAATGCGACAAAACAGGACAAACACCAAGGGGGATGAATACTTTTGCAAGACACTGTACATGTACACAGATTTTTTTTTAATGTATTTTTTTTTAATCTACAAAAACATTGGAAAAAAACCACTCGGTGCACTCTAGTCTTTATAGGTGGCAGTGAGTACATCAAATCCTCAAACATAACATTATGAGCTGTGTATAAAGTGGTAGAGAAGGCAAAATACAGAAGAATGACAAAAACAAGGACTGAAATGTTTGGACTTAAGGATACGCTTGAATATGAAGTGTTCACCAGGTTGTAGCCAAAATCAGATTTGCATTGCGATTTGTAGCATGGAATTAAATTGCGAGCATGTTATCGAATAAGAAATTCCAAACTACAAAGTAATAGCCGTGATAAATGGAGTCATGGTATGTTTGTAGCACATGCAAAAGTGTAAAGGGTATGCGCAGGTTGTCACTGTTTTGTCATCATTTTCAGATAAAACCATGGAAACAGCAAAAAACCAAGTAATGAAGTTTGATTTTACTTCATCCAATTTAGTTTACACTCTCCATCTTCAGGAGAACAGCCTTCATTAACAGTAGACTGTTCACCTCAAGAACCACCTCGGCTCCTCCGAGCTGCAAAGGTTTCTTGGCCTGCTCCCCATTCTGGAACGATCGCCCATGGGGTCGTTGAAGCTCACAAAATAAAAAAAGAGGTTTGTCTGAGAGACCTTACAGGGCTATGGCTTTGTCAAACAAGTGCGGCTGTGAAATCAGTCATTTCAGAAGGTGTGCTAAGCTGACAAGGTGCATTAGCGTCAGGCTGTATGAGTGTAATAACCTGTGCACCTCGCACAAGAAGGATCTCGCTCTCCTAACACTCGAACACGCTGTCCATTTGATCATTCCAGACCTTATCATTCACCATACTCAACAATGAAATTGGATATGACAGGATGTCATCGTTCACCCCTCGATTTCCATTCTTATTCTCCGTCTCTCTTATTTTTACACCCCACCCCCCGTCTCTCTCTTGGTCCCCCGTCTGTGTCCTTTCTGTGTGATTATGTCCTGGACATGTCTAAGCCTGTGAGGTGCAGTGTTTGATGTCAGTTCATTTTCTCCTGCTGCTGACAGACCAATGGTCACGGGAACTTTCGGTTCCCAAGGTAGTCCCTCTGTAATTGTGGAACCACAATCCCTCTCCAGTGGATTACAGGATTTCTGGCAATTTTACCTCCCCGAGATGATGTTGCTCTGTGGGAAAAAAAAAAGAAGAAGCAGTCCTTCTTCACGACACAGAAAGAGAAGGCCAAGTTGCTAACTCACTTCCTTATTCTGCAGTCATCACACACAAAAGGTATTATGATATTGACCTTTAGACTTTGTTTAATTTTCCTATCCTGATACCTTGCATTTATGATATGGGACACGGTCGAGTTTATATAAACAAAAAATTCTCCTCATACAGAAAAATCACAGACATTTCATATGGGATGATGGGAATAACATGGAAAAGGTGTATTTTAGCCTTATGGCCTTTAATTAAACAGATGAACTCCACTCAAGTACAAACATGTGAACAGGATGTGAGACAATTATGTACAAATGAAAAAATGAAACCATGTCGGAAAATTAAATATGAGAAGGAAAAAAAAACCCGGAATTATACTGTATATGAGGGGGAAAAAAATCACATGTAAAAACTAGAAGGGCACTCGGTAGAGTTCATACCTCCTCCAAGCCACATACTGTATTATCAACATCAAAATCAATTCATTTCGACCTGGGATAATACTAAAGCTGTCCACCAAATTTCATCCAAATCTGTTCACTACTTTTTGAGTTACACTGGGAACAAACAAACAAACAAAAATCCTGGATCTGCATACATATCCGGATTTGCATCAAAATCTAATCTAATTGTTCTTTGGCCTATGGATCACCTTTCCTCCAAATTTCATCCAAATCTGTTCACGACTTTTTGAGTTACGTTGGAAACAGTCAAACAAACAAATGGAGGTGAAAACATAGCCTCCTCCAACAAAGATGGCAAAGGTAATAATTGAATCGTGAAAAAAATTGGAGAAATAAGCAAATCATCGGAATGCAAGGAATGATCATGTGAAAAATAAAAAAGCGTCAATCAAATTTGTTACTATGGCTGGGTTCTTGCCCAAACTGATAACCACATCAGATTTTCTTTGGCTAATTAGACACAAGGTGCACCACCACACTTGCCAGTGCAGTTGGGGGTTAGGTGCCTTGCTCAAGGGCATTTGAGCCAATTGAACCAGCGACCTTTTGGTCCCAAAACTGTTTGTGCAACCATTTGGCCATGGCTTCCCCAGGTTTGGTTCATACAAATGAACTATGAAAAAAAAAATCACGTGATTCTTGTGAAAACATCACATTTAAAAAATGAAATTATTTGTGAAAAATAACTATGAAAATAAACGAATCATGTGTGTGAAATGAATGTAAATATTGGATCGGTGAATCATTTGAATAAAATCATATGTGGAAATAAAAGAATCATGAAAAATCACATGCTATATATGAAAAGATAGGACTCATGGGATCATGTGGCTTTTTTTTATTTTTATAAGTCTCCCCAAAACATACACCAGTGTACGTTCAGCATTGATGTATAAAGTCCATCAGAATGCATGGTGCAGTACTGCTGTGGGATGTGATGTGATGTGTGTGATGTGAGAATACGTCTACTATTCAACAGCGTGGAGAATTGCATTATGACTTTCCTTTGTGAAATGGATGGGAAATGACGCTACACTAGCATGAGCAGTTATTCATCTTTGGCTGAGGTTTTGTCACTTGAATACGACCCCCAGGAAGGGGACCACCAGCACGCCTTCAGTTCCTGTGACAAGCTTTCGGTTCAACTTTAACGGATGAATGATTCCTCTCTGCTCTGAGTCACCACCCCGAAGTTTATTATTTTCCTGTAACAGCATGAACGTTTTTTTCATCTTATACCCCGGCAATCTGACAATGAATATGCTTTTTAAAATTAATGTCGTACTTTTGATCTGTTTATATAACTACAATTAATGTTGAGAACCATCTAGTTTCTCAAACCGCTCTGTCCTGAAGATGTCAGAAATGTTAAAAGCTAGAGCTTTACCTCTGACTGTTGCAAAGCGCTAACACTGGAGACTCCTTCCTGTGAAGGTTCTCAGTCATCCAAGTCATCATAAACCGTAGGTACTAAAGAAGGCGACTGGACTTGCTTGAAATCCTTGAAGATGTTTCACCTCTCTTCTGAAAGCCTTCTTCAGTTCTGTCTGACTAGTGGGGAGTTCCAGGTATTTATCTTCTAGTGGACTAAAAACAACCCTAAGGAGAGTCGTTGAGGTGACCTCAATGACCCATGCGACCTCAACGACTCTCCTTAGGGTTGCTTTTGGTCCATTAGAAGATAAATAGCTGGAACTTCCCACTAGTCAGACAGAACTGAAGAAGCCGTTCAGAAGAGAGGTGAAACATCTTCAAGGATTTCAAGCAAGTCTAGTTGCCTTCTTTAGCACCTACGGTTCCTTCCATAAATGTTAAATATCTCCTTCCAGAAAATTTCACCTTCACGGACATTTTTAAAATCTTCACCATTTTAAAATCTTCGCCTGCAGAATGCCACTGCGTAAGTTGTTGCTATAGAAATGATAACTTTAGAACGAACGTGTTAAACCTGTGATTTGTAGCTGTTCTAGAAAACTGACCAGTCAGAATTGAGATTTTATGATCATTATGAATAAACTATATCGATTCATTCGGCCACTTTAGTATTATGGGATGTATTGTATATGTTCATGAGATATAATCCACATTAAGTTCATTGTTCCAGGTTGTAACACTGGAAACGTTGAAGGGATGAATACTTATCCCTGTTTAAGTTCTCTAGAGGTGTAAGTGTTGTGAGAAGGAGAAAACTCAGTCGGTGGCTGAAAGTAGACGTCTTCCCTCCCTTTTCCCGTCTTCCTGTCCTGCGTCGCTGTGTGGTATATCTTCAGGTCCATCGAAGTGTCTGCTGAAAGACAACAGGTAAACTGTTCCTGCTCTCCCATAACTGAATCCTTGTCAGTTTGTCTCTCACTTATCTCTTAAGTAACAGGCTGCTATTTCTCGTTCGACCCTGAGAGCCAGTATGAATGAAAAATGCAGCCACTCTCCTCTATCTAAACTAGCTTCTTATCTAAACTATAGCGCTATGATTTAATTTTCTGAACGTTTGCTTACATTCCACTCAACGGGAACCGAACCATTGAGATAAATGATTTGATCTCTTTCGTTTTCTTCTCCCTCCCTCCTCCCCACCTTCTAAACTTGAAACCGTACTTTGTAACCTCTCAGACCATTAGTGAAAATTTATCACCGCTGAATCCTGCTGTAAGTCACTCAGCAAGCTGCGATTTGCCAAGTCCTAAATTTCCTGACGTGTCAGGGCCTGAAAGAGTGCGGAGGCCTAAGCGAAACTCTGGGATGACTCCTCTTTACCAGAAAAAAAACACCCTGTAAACGCTAATGCGCTCCATATTATGAAATTATAAGGTTCATGGATGTTAGCATGTAGCATATAGCATGTGTATGTGTACTATATATAGATGTTTTCTCTCAAATTGCATTAATTCTGACTCACTGCTAATAAGGCCCTTTGTTCAGGCGACGCCTGTTGCTGAATGTTGACTTGATGGTGTTGCAACGGTGGTGCCAAGTTGGCATGCCAGGAAACAGGAAATGGATCATTGCTTTGTGTCACCCTAAAGAAACAGTAGATTGGTTCTCAGGGCCAAATTGCTCCAAAAAGAATGACATCACCTTTGAAATGTGAATTTCCTTGCTCGCTAATCAGCTGATTAAAAGGACTGAAGTCTGCAAATGCAATACAGTTTAAGCGGTGATAGGGTTATGGGACTGTTGTGGTTTTAGGTGTGTTAAATGATTAAAATGCAAAACAAGAGAAGAAGAAATACTATGATATTATTTATCCTGCTTTTTTATCTTGAAATCAGACAACCTCGATTATTACAACTCCAAAACCTTCTTGATATTCCAGACACAAAAACAAAAAATTACATTTTTTTATTGCAAACTATAAATGCTATGTTCTTGTCACATTCTCTGTGAGAACACAGAACTTAGAATCACCACACCAAATAATATGTAAATTACAGTAAAGTACTGTGTAAATGACTATTGCGCAATCATTGTGCAATATGTAAGATCTTTCATCACAGGACTGGTAGGAGTCGTCAATTACTTTTATTTTGTTTTTTGAATTATTGGTCAACTAGTAAAAATGAGGGTGACATGGTGGTGCAGTCACCTCACAGTAAGCAGGTTATGGGTTCAAACTAGAGGTCTGCGTGGGACAGAATTTTCAGTCCCGTTCCCGCCCGCTCCCGCATTGTGGAGTCCCGCTCCCGCCCGCTCCCGCAAAGAATTATGATTTTCAGTCCCGCTCCTGCCCGCGCCTGCCATATTTTGTCCCGCTCCCGCCCGCAAATCCCGCATGATGCAGACGTTCGCGTTATTTCTCACGAAAGTTCTTGTCATTGGCTTGGGGAATTAAACATGCTGAGCTTAGCTGAGCTCTCCACTGACCGATCCTTCATTTATTGTAAGTTTATTGTTTAGACTCTGACATTCTGCTGACACATTCCAAGTTGAGCGCTGCATGCGCTCATGATTGACAGCTCTCGCTTTGATTGACAGCTCTCGCTTTGCGCACTCGCACTCCCACTTCCGAGTCTGTGGCGTTATGATTCCAACCGCAATGTCATTCTCATCATATGAAGTGCTGCGCAACCACAACCAGCTCCTCAGATTATACACTGTCTATTTCTAGCTTTAAATTGAACAATCTGTGCGATACACAGTCCTTTTTAATACTAGTTAATACTTTTTAATACTTAGGACTAATACTCTTGACTTTTTAACAGTAAATGTACCTCTTTTTAAAGCAGCACTTACTTCTGAAGCACTGTGAACTTCACTAGAGGAGCTCTGCTCTTCTGCCATGATCGGAGATCTCAAACACGGAAGAGCGGAAAGGAATCAGAAACGTACGCGAGATTAGACCACATCCACAAATTTAGGCATCTTAAAATGTTTTTATTAATGCCAAATAAAATATCCAGCACAAATTATATACGATAGACATAAATTAATAATTTATAAATTTTATTTTAAACACGTTTTTAGTTAGCGGGACTGCAGCTTATCACCTCTCCTGCTCGCGCCCGCATTGTGCACTCCCCCTCCCGCCCGCGCCCGCAATGAGCTTTCAAAATTTGTCCCGCGCCGCACTGCTTTGCGTCGGGTCCCGCAGGTCCCGCGGGACTCCCGCGGGAGTGCAGGGCTCTAGTTCAAACCTGCCAATTGACTCAGGTCTTTCTGTTTGGATGTTCTCTTTGTGCCTACATGTGTTTCCTCCGGGTGCTCCGGTTTCCTTGTGAATTAGGTCAACTGGCAACTCTAAATTGCCTAATATGAGTGTGAATGGTGGTGGCATGGTGGTTAGCAGTGTCGCCTCACAGCAAGAAGGTTCTGGGTTCAAGCCCAGTGGCCGACGGGAACCTTTCTGTGCGGAGTTTGCATGTTCTCCCCGTGTCCGCATGGGTTTCCTCCGGGTGCTCCGGTTTCCCCCACAGTCTAAAGACATGCAGGTTAGGCTAATTGGTGGCTCTAGATTGACCGTAGGTGTGAATGTGAGTGGTTGTTTGTCTCTAATGCATCGATGATCTGGTGACTTGTTCAGGGTGTACCCCTCCTCTCGCCCATAGTCAGCTAGGATAGGGTCCAGCTTGCCCGTGACCCTGCACAGGCTAAGCGGTTATGGATAAGGGATGGATGGAGTGTGAATGGCTGTCTGTCTCTGTGTTAGTCCTACATTACATTATAGGCATTTAGCAGATGCTCTTATGCAGAACGACATACACAGAGTCTAGCTCAAGGGCACTTCATCCATTCCTGCTGGTCCTGGGAATCAAACCAGCAACCTTTTGGTCTCAAAGCTGCTTCTCTAACAATTAGGCCATGGATTCCCTATGATAGATTGCCAGTCTGTCCAGGGTGTACCCTGCCTCTTGCCTGAAGTCAGCTGGGATTTGCTCCAGCATATCCATGACCCTCAATGGATAAGCAACATAGAAAATGTATGAATGTCATTGTCGTCGTCATCTGTCCATCGCTGGCGATGATGACTGCTTCATTAGGATGCACAGAAATGCAGATGGGCCGCAAGGCCCGCACTAGAGCAACAGAGTCATCTGCAGTGGTGGCCTGAATGGCCTGGTTGAGCTGCTATGGAATGTCTGATTTCGTGAACTCTTGTATACTCCCTTTGACGCTTGTCTTCAATTGCGGACACTGAGCTTTTAACTATGCTTCGCCATGTTGCTCGATCCGAGGCATCCCTTTCCCACATCTGATCGATAACTCCGGCATTCATCATGTTCCTCTTCAAGGATGAATGTATAGTAAAAATGAATAGTCATCTAACTCCTAGTACAGATCACTCATTTATGGTCTGAAGGTCACTGGAAATTGTGTACATGTGTATGAATATAAAATTGTTAATCATAATTCTTCCTGGTTTGCAACTAGGAAGACATAAATGTCATTCAAGATATTTCAAAGTAATGGAATGTTTGTACTGGCAAAAAATAAATGACTTACTCACTATGTGCCAAGCTGAAAAGACTTGCTAATACATGTTATAACAGTCATAAACTGTTTATACTAGACTTACAGGACTCTGACACATTGTTCAAACAGGGACATGAACCTGACATGAGTAACAAAAAGAGCTAAAACAAAATGTAATATGAAGAAGGAAGCTGCACGTCACCTTATCACGACACAAGTCATCAGATCGGACCATTATCTTGCACAAAAGTGTGACCTGGAAGCAGTGTGACTCTGCAAGGCAAGGATTTGAGTGATGCAGCTTTTCACTGACTAATAGGATGGGATTTTCTGTGAGAGGAAACATTCCCGACCACCACTCTCATCATCCATCATTGCTAGCGGGTGTCTCGAAGTTGGAGGCAGATTTGCAGAGTTCTACATTTCAGCTTGGAACCATCTGGGTTTTTTTTCTTGCAGCATATCATACACGATTCCTCACATTCCTCATCTTGCATTCTCCTGCATTCGCAGTGTCGCCGTAGGCCTTGTGTGCTCATTGACCTCAGTTCAGTATTTCTCAACTATCCAAAAGACAGACATGTACATGCATACTTGAGAAATAAACAAAATCAAGTTATATAATGGATAGAAAACACAAGGGATAGGTTTTACACAATATTGAGTTAACTTTATGTTGAAATCAAGTATGAAAGTGCATGGGAAGTTTTTTCATTGCATGTCTGATGATTAGATAACTGATTTTTGCAATCACTGATAGTGTAAACAAAGTAATTAGTGCTTGTGTATGACATTTAAACCTTTCTCAGGAATTAAAGTCTAATCACGACCTACATACAAGAGGTCTCTGTATAGGACTTGCAACACAAGGTATTGGCAACCTTACATTTTTCGCAATTTGAACTCCTTTTGAAAGATTTTAACCCCTTCAATCCCAAACCAAAAGCATGACACTACAGGAGTTCCCCAAGGGTTCATTTTCAGTCCATTCTTGTTCTTCTGACATGGTCACTTACTGGGTGATGCTTTTACAAAAGAATGACATCAACTTTGAAATGCTCGATATACTTTTTTAGGCTCACTAGTCAGCTAATTAAAAGGACAACTATAATGTAAAATGACATCTACAACCTAATATAGAGGATGTGCAGTCACGTTACCCGTCCGTGTTTACTCCGCCTACCCCGCCATATTGGACGGCTTCAGGATTGTTTACCTTGCGCGAGCGTAATGGATCCAGGGAGTAATCCCCAAGAAAATTTGGAAAATACCCCATCTACATTGCGCGATAACTTGTCTAAGTTTGTTCAGCATCTTGAAGGTGACGTGAGGCAGCATTACATGGAAAAGTGTTCCAGGTTGGGGATTGCAGATCCGTACAACTTGCCGCAATCCTTGTTCAGGGAAATTTGGAGCTGCGGTGCTGGCGATTTGCCCGATCTGGCCTACCACGACATTTACAATTTCCTTGTTAATCATGAATCGTGTTACACTGGCAAAGCCCTCAAAGCTTACAAGAGCCTGGAAGCTTATAAATATTTTGTTGTGGGATGGGTATCCCAACTATACCTCTGGAAGGTTCCGAAGAAGAATGTCTACTTGATAACCTCACGGGTAAGTGGCATTAAGACGTTTATCATAAAGAGACTATGCAGGACGTTTTATCGTAAGAATGTTCGAAATCTAAACTCAGTTCCAGATAATGACAGGGTTGTAAATATGTATCTAGACACTGTACTGTCTAGTTTCTAAGTATGCAGTTATCATTCAATCCGAAAATCAACTTAACAGATGTACTAGGAGTATTGAATTAGAAGATTACACCTACCTGATATGAAGTGTTCACTACAAATTTGGCTGGTCGAACTGGGGTGCCAGTTTTCTCTTCGCACAGCAGACACCCATTTTGCACGTCTTTCCTCGTCTGCGGGGAATCTATAAAACGACAGGCCCTCCTTTTGGTCCTGTCTATTGGTACAACCAAATGCTGAACAAGATATAACCATTCTTGAAAGATCTACTCCCACACACTTGATAATTAGAACGGGTTTGTCTAAGTTCTATGCGCGGCCATGCCGTCCAAGATGGCAGATAAACAAATATCACATGACCTCGTGACATCACGTGCACGCTCTCTATAGCTCACTGTTTCAGCGGTCTTGGTTGAAGTAGTAAATTCCCAATTCAAATTCCTCATAGACATTTGAGAAAATTCTGTGAACTCAAGAAAATTATTTCAAAGCAAAATGCTTTTGAAAATTGTGGAAAAGGGGGGTCAGGGTGACAAATGGTGCCGATATTGTCTTGATCTGTATGCAAATGATGCCATGAAATCACTTTCCCTCCACTTTTTCTTCCAACCTATTTCTACTGACCTCATTTATTGAGCTTACAAACAAATGTATTCATAAATCAA
Source organism: Neoarius graeffei (assembly GCF_027579695.1). Taxonomy (NCBI): domain Eukaryota; kingdom Metazoa; phylum Chordata; class Actinopteri; order Siluriformes; family Ariidae; genus Neoarius; species Neoarius graeffei. The sequence continues at coordinate 4,722,832 of NC_083594.1, read as the reverse complement.
TCACAGCAGCATTTACACTCAAAAAGTGGCATTTGTTAAAATATGGTTTGTATGGAACAATGTTCATCCGAATTTTGTGTAAATTTAAGCCTAATGAATCATGAACATGACTGAGTAACTCATGAATATAACTAAGTTGCGATGAGTTACTGCAACTTTATATGTGGATGATGCTGTCAAATCCCTAATTATTAAAATTACACATTTTAAAACTAAACAATCAAGCACAAAAGTAATGGCACCCTATAAAATAATGTAGGGCTTTTTAATTCAGCTTGACCACGAAAAGCCCGCCACACGATGATGGATAACTGATGCACAATGTTGTTGTGTATTTGTTTTCACAAGATTTATCTCAGACTATTATTCTTATCTCATGTTTTTAATGTACTTTCAGGGCCACTTTATTAGGAATACCCATCCACCTGCTGTTTGATGCAGTTCTCTAATCAGCCGATCCCTTGACAGCAGCACAATGCATCAAATCATGCAGATACAAATCAAGAGCTTCAGTTAATGTTTACTTCAAACATCAGAATGGGAAAAATTGTGATCTCAAAGTGTGACTTTCTTTCGCTGTGGCATGGGTGTTGGTTTGAGCCAGATGGACTGGTTTGAGTATTTTAGAAACTGCTGATCTCCTGGGGTTTTCACACACAACAGTCTCTAGAGTTTACACAGAATGGTGCGGAAAACAAAAACATCGAGTGAGCAATGACAGTTCTGTGGGTGGAAACAAACGCCTTGTTGATAGAGGTCAGAGATCAGAAAATGGCCAGACTGGTTCGAGCTTTTTTTGCTAGGAAGGATATAGTAACTCATATAATCACTCTTTACAACCGTGGTGAGCAGAAAAACATCTCAGCATGCAACAGCAGAAGACCATATTGGGTTCCACTCCTGCAACCAAGAACAGGGATCTTAGGCTACATCCACACGACAACGGCAACGAGATTTTTTTTTAAATATCGCATCCACATGGGCAATGGATCAGTAAAATATCAGGTTCATATGGCAACGCAACGCTTGCTGAAAACGATGCAATACACATGCCACACCTCTACGTGCGCTGTAAGACGGTCCCATCGGAGACACCAGAACAATAGAAGTAGACGCATGCGCATAACTGCGCATGCGCACAGTGACTATCCCTGTCACTGTCACATGCACACACTTTCTCACTCCCTATCCTATGGATATAGTCCCTTTAAATGACATGCTTGTTTTTTCAATGGAGACGCGGAAGGAGGAATGAATGGGGGTAGATGGAAGCCGGTACGCCAACATTCTGATATCCTCCAGAATTCTTTAATGGTCCGGAATAAATTGAATGCTACACGTTGATGGATTACTTTGTTCTTCTAAGCCGTTTTTGAGGAATGTATTGTTCGACTTAAACCAACATCTGAAGAGGTGAGATCGCTCCTTTTTTCCCTATTTTTGCTGGCGGGATTGACTCTGCCCTAAGGGCTATTCTCTCACTCTCTCTCTCTCTCTCTCTCACTTTGCACCATTACACAATAAATATTCTCATCTCATCTCATTATCTCTAGCCGCTTTATCCTTCTACAGGGTCGCAGGCAAGCTGGAGCCTATCCCAGCTGACTACGGGCGAAAGGCGGGGTACACCCTGGACAAGTTGCCAGGTCATCACAGGGCTGACACATAGACACAGACAACCATTCACACTCCCATTCACACCTACGGTCAATTTAGAGTCACCAGTCAACCTAACCTGCATGTCTTTGGACTGTGGGGGAAACCGGAGCACCCGGAGGAAACCCACGCGGACACGGGGAGAACATGCAAACTCCACACAGAAAGGCCCTCGCCGGCCCCGGGGCTCGAACCCAGGACCTTCTTGCTGTGAGGCGACAGCGCTAACCACCACACCACCGTGCCGCCCACAATAAATATTCACAGTGAAAATATTTTGTAAGCGCGTTTCATGAACCAAGTTATAGGATTTGTTGACAACTCGCATCGAGTTCATTACACTTCTACCCGGCGTGAAGCACATGTGGTTGTGACGTCATCGTAAACAAATCCGTTCTACTCATCCAGACGACTTCGCAACGGCTCCATTGCCAGATTTTTTCACTCTGGAACCCGTTCTCAAAATATTTCATTTTGGGGCACCCAAAACGCCGGTGCCGTGTGGACGCCAGGCCGAAACGATAAACAATTTTATCAGATTCACCTGAATCCGTTGCCATGTGGACAGGGCCTTAGAATCAAGAACAAGCTCCTATTAAAGTGGCCGGTGAGTGTATTTCAGTGGTGACAGTGACATTTCTGATTGGTGCTTTTTGTTTTGTGAATCTGAGTAATGTATTCTTGAAATAAGGTTTTGTGAGTTTCCCCCACAGTCCAAAGACATGCAGGTTAGGTTAACTGGTGACTCTAAATTGACCGTAGGTGTGAATGTGAGTGTGAATGGTTGTCTGTGTCTATGTGTCAGCCCTGTGATGACCTGGCGACTTGTCCAGGGTGTACCCCGCCTTTCACCCGTAGTCAGCTGGGATAGACTCCAGCTTACCTGCGACCCTGTAGGACAGGATAAACAGCTACAGATAATGGATGGATGGTTTTGTGAGTTAAACTTTAAACATTTTTGCGTACCATCAGTCACCGATCCTGTAGCTCAGTTTCATCAGGTTTAAAAATGATCAACCAAAAATAGAAACCTTTGTATCATCCACTGGGAAAGACTTCGCCAATACCGTAGCTCTCACACAGTCCATCATTTTCATATCTGTTGTCCATCAGCATGTTGTTCAGATTGAAATCCCTTTCCGTTTTTTGATGGATGTTAAAATGTCCTTGAGAAAGCAGCCTACAACTTTCAGCTGACAGAATGATTCCGACTTCTCGTTTTGTCAATCGATTTGTCCTTGTCAGTGTAATTAGTTACGTCTTGTAGAGCTTTAGATTCATGGTTAAAGTATACACTGTTTGACAAGTCTTACTGGAACTGTAGTCATTATTTTGGGTTGTGTAGCTGTAGGAGTTTGTGTAAAGTCCAGCATGGAGCATGACATCATTCTGCATCCTGGGATGAAGGGTGGCTTCCATGTGTTTGCTGTGCAATCATAAATCACCTGTGATGTTGCCTCCCTGGAGCTTCATTTTGAGTTTTTCGATGATCTGAAGCATTCCAACCATGGATAAACAGCGCTTTAATCTCGGCCTTCACGCATTTAGCGATTTAACCTTTCCATTTCCGCTCGCGTATGAATTTGCAATTAGACAAGGATATAAACAATCAAACTGCAATGTGCTAAAGGAAAGAGGAAATTGCTCCATGTGTGAGATCCTTTTGCATCCTAAACACATTCGAAGGCAAAATAAAACTGCATAAACAATGAAAGTGAACTCACTGCGGGATTGTATACAATATATAGCATGATGGACGGGCATCCCGTTTACATCAAATCTGATGACTCTAATGTTATTTACATGGCATTGATTAAATAAAAAACTTTTGTTGTTTTTTTTTTTCCAATTGTATTTTGCAAGAGCTCTCAAACAGATACGATCTGAGAACGGGTTCAAGTTTTTTACACCGTAAAAAGACTCCGTTGAGAAGAAGGTGCACCACGTTCTCACATGGGACATGCTGGAAAACACAAGTTTGAAAAGGTGCTCAGAATGATTTGCATTGTTGCTGCTTGAACAAGCTCAAGTCAGAGCTGACACTAATTGAAGCCATAAGCCGGCTGTGTTTCATCCCAGAATGTTGCTTTCGTGATGTTCCAGCAAAGTTTACGGCTTGACAGCTGGAACCTATTTTTTTCACGGGGTTTCCGTATAAAAAAAATTGTCTCTGAGAGAGCGAGAGAAAGGAGGAGGATGAGAAGAGCAACAGCGCTTATCCAAATCGTTATCCAAGCATTATACAAATCCTCCCTGACACATTAAGGCTCAGGTTTTCCTTTTTGTGATGAATGGAGTTATAAGGAGTAAACATACACTTGCAGACCAAATGGAGAGCGAGCTTTGTTTTCAGCATGCCTGTTAGCCGTTAGCGCTGAGTCTGGATTAAAATTCAGGTTCGAGGCTGCGTGTGAAGGAAGAATTTTATTATTTATTCACCACTTGTTTGTCAAACACTGACTCACATCTGTCCAAGTACATAATAAAACAATCTGGGGTGTGCTGTTACAGGAAAAGAATTGATTACAGTATGGTGTGATGAAGTGGAGTTACTGTTGCCATCCTGAAGTGGATTATTTTCCAGTAACAGTGTGTACAGAGGTGTCTTATTCCTTTTTCCTTTTATACCACAGTAATCTGCCATCAATTGCAAGTTACAGTTTCTTATTTATTAGTATCTAATCAGCTGATCTCTTGACAGCAGCATGATGCATCAAATCATGCAGATACAAATCAAGAGCTTCAGTTAATGTTCACAATGTTCAAACATCAGAATGGGAAAAATTGTGATCTCACAGCGAAGTGTAACTTTTTTCACTGTGGTATGGGTGTTGGTTTGAGCCAGATGGACTGCTGGTTTGAGTATTTCAGAAACTGCTGATCTCCTGGGGTTTTCACACAAAACAGTCTCTAGAGTTTACACAGACAGAATGGCGCGAAAAACAAAAAACATCAAGTGAGTGAGTGAGAGTTCTGTGGGTGGAAACAAACGCCTTGTTGACGAGAGAGGTCAGAGGAAAATAGACAGATTGGTTCATCTCATCTCATCTCATCTCATTATCTCTAGCCGCTTTATCCTTCTACAGGGTCGCAGGCAAGCTGGAGCCTATCCCAGCTGACTACGGGCGAAAGGCGGGGTACACCCTGGACAAGTCGCCAGGTCATCACAGGGCTGACACATAGACACAGACAACCATTCACACTCACATTCACACCTACGGTCAATTTAGAGTCACCAGTTAACCTAACCTGCATGTCTTTGGACTGTGGGGGAAACCGGAGCACCCGGAGGAAACCCACGCGGACACGGGGAGAACATGCAAACTCCGCACAGAAAGGCCCTCGCCGGCCCCAGGGCTCGAACCCAGGACCTTCTTGCTGTGAGGCGACAGCGCTAACCACTACACCACCGTGCCGCCCAGATTGGTTCAAAGGATATAATAATTCATATAGTCACTCTTTACAATCGTGGTGAGCAGAAAAAACATCTCAGCAGAACAGCAACAGCAGAAGAACACATCAGGTTCCACTCCTGCAGCCAAGAACAGGGATCTTAGAATCAACAACAAGTTCCTATTAAAGTGGCCGGTGAGTGTGTATATAGTATACAGTACTGTGCAAAAGTCTTAGGCACATGTAAAGAAATACTGAAGAGGAAAAATGGTTTAAAATAATAATGAAATGCAATGATTCAGCATAAAAAAATACTATAAACAGTAATCAGTAAGCCATATCTTCTTCTATATAATAAACGGCAAAGTTTGTTTGTTTGTTTGTTTGTTTGTCTTGAGCTATCTTCACCATTTCTCAATGGATTTTCACCAAATTTGGCGAGTAGGTCCAGGGATGACCCGGAATTTTGTAGATATAAACCAAATTCATGTACGGGCCCCAGGGAGGTCCCTGGGAGGCACAACATCAACCCACCCCCTCCCTCAATGCTTTTCACATTACATTTATCAACACAAACTCTCGACAGATCTTCACTAAACTTGGCACGTAGGTACAGGAGATAGCCACAATTTGACAGATCTCAGAAATACCATATTTGGACCCCAGGAGGTCCCCGGTGGGCCCCTGGGTGGTGGATGTTTGGATTTTTGTTTGTCTTGGGTTAACTTCACCATTTCTTGATGAATCTTCACCAAATTTGACATGGAAGTCTGAGGGCAACCCAGAATTTTGCAAAACCTGGGCAATGCCAGGTAACTTGCTAGTAATAAATATAACAAGTTGATATTTGGTGTGAGATGACCCTTTGCTTTAAAAAAAAAATAGTAGTCTCAGGTCCAGTGAGTGCAGTTTTATAAGGAAATGATCTGTAGGTTTTCCTGAGCATCTTCCAGAACCAGCCCCAGTTCTTCTGGACACTTTGACCGCCACACTCGCTTCTTCATTTTGCACCAAAACCCAGCAGCCTTCATTATGTTTTCTTTTTTCATCTGAAAAGTGCTCTCTTATGGAATATGCTGCTCAGACATATTACAAACATTTTTTTCTGTAACATTTAATTTTGTGCTGGAGAAGAATGGACATTTGGAACTCTAAAATGTTTTTGTAATGTTTTGACTCAATGTATAAATCATAAAATAGAAATCTATAACAAAGTTTGCATGAACAAAAATAGGGGGACTAAGACTTTTGCTGAGTACTGTACTATATACACACACACACACAAACACACACACACTACAGAAACTGGACAGGAACTGGTTGATGTGGAGTGTCTCCTATACAAGTCCCTGTGAGCGAGCTGTTACGATAGAAACGATAACGTAATCGAACGAGTGCATTAATATTTGTAGCTGAACTATCAGAGCTGCTGTTATAGAAAATTTATCAACACCTTATGATCAAGTTCAGATTTAGACTGGATTTTTTCTGAATATTACCAAAAAATTTGTTTTTTTTTCAATTACACTCCATAAGCCTCAATAAATCAGCCTGAAAAAGAATTTTGACAAAATTACGTATGACATGACAATAGATGCAGAGTCTGAAGTTGAAGTGTTTCTCCATTGGATGCTCCATTAATTATGGTCTTGAATCAGTACTTAAAAATGACTCTTTAAAATAAGATTCATATTGACACAAGATGTTCTTCTCAGTCTGTGTGTGTGTGTGTGTGTGTGTGTGTGTGTGTGTGTGTGTGTGTGTGTTCATGTGTGTGTGTGATGAATATCAGCGCATAGGGGGAGGTCTTAGGGTCTCAGTCCATTCCACGGGCCCTGTAAAGAATGACTGTGGGCCTCGTTTATTATGGGAAACAAGGCCTTCCTAGCCATAACTCTTCCCTATTGGTCCAAAGACCTGGCTCCCCTTTTACAGCCCTCAGCGCTATTGTCTGAAAGGTCAGAGAAACCTGTTACCATGAGTAAAAAGCCCTAAATCCCTTTTTTATACGACTTTACACATTGCTCTGGCTTGATGGACCCGTCGCCCGTAGCAACTCCATCCCATTGATCACCGTATTGGAAAGACGCATTGCTCGGCGATTCGACATCAGGAGCAAGTGTGTGTGTGTGTGTGTGTGTGTGTGTGTGTGTGTGTGTGTGTGCTTTGGAGGGAGGTTGTTAATGAGCAGGATCAGTGTTTTCGCTACAGTAAATCAAGCGTCTGCATTCCACACAGTGATTCCCACGTCACAAACGGCGGCAGGCGCTGATGGATTTCTTCTTGACTGAAATAATATCAAGTCATATTTGTATTTAAGTGGAAAAGACACACTATATACATATATAGATATATATTTAGCTCTTGGCTAAATGAAAAACTCAACTTAGCCCTTGCAGTGCTTGTCCTGACAAGTCTTGAAACTCCTGATATAATTTTTGGAATTCAGTGGCTGGACACTTATCTCAAGCTGTTGAGAGTCTTTATGGCTTTCCTCCAAATCTCATACTCTCTCCCAAGGCCATCAATCCGTCGAGAATAACAAAGCTCTGCGCCTCACACCACAGTTCCACTTCAGGAAGATATACACTTGTTAAAAAAAAAATGTACATGCAATGCAATGCAATGTATATAATGCTTAAATCATGATAGAGGTTTGTAATAAATGGGTGAGAAGAAAACATGCATTCAGAAATCTCAGGCAGCCTTCCACAACATTAAATGTAACTATAAATGGATAAACAACAAACAACATGTTGTGTTTTATTGCTCGGTTTGGAAAAATTGCTGTGGTTTAGGAGGAATAAAACACTTTTGGAAAACAATCAACAATGGTGTGGTAAGAGTAACTCCGCCTTGCGTAATGTTGGTGGAAGGTGATTAAATCATTGGCTTAGTAGACAGGAAAATGGCATAACACACACACACACACACACACACACACACACACACACACACACACACACACACAAAGATATCCACCCAAACTCATTTGATATTATCAGCTTCTTCAGAAATTCCCGTTTCACTCTCCTGATGTCATACTGCAGCTTTTAGCATATTTTTTATTTTTTTTTAATTTTTTTAGATAAATGTACCCTTTTGTTATGGTGTGCATAATACTTCCCTGTTTCTCCACCACACGTGGGCCATTAGAATCCTGTTGGGAAATAAGTTGCAGGTCCATCAAAAATCTAACGCATGTCAGCACTTCAACATATTATCATTCTGTTAGCTATTTTGTACTATTAGCTACAACCCCGATTCCAAAAAAGTTGGGACAAAGTACAAATTGTAAATAAAAACAGAATGCAATGATGTGGAAGTTTCAAAATTCCATATTTTATTCAGAATAGCACATAGATGACATATCAAATGTTTAAACTGAGAAAATGTATCATTTAAAGAGAAAAATTAGGTGATTTTAAATTTCATGACAACAACACATCTCAAAAAAGTTGGGACAAGGCCATGTTTACCACTGTGAGACATCCCCTTTTCTCTTTACAACAGTCTATAAACGTCTGGGGACTGAGGAGACAAGTTGCTCAAGTTTAGGGATAGGAATGTTAACCCATTCTTGTCTAATGTAGGATTCTAGTTGCTCAACTGTCTTAGGTCTTTTTTGTCGTATCTTCCGTTTTATGATGCGCCAAATGTTTTCTATGGGTGAAAGATCTGGACTGCAGGCTGGCCAGTTCAGTACCCGGACCCTTCTTCTACGCAGCCATGATGCTGTAATTGATGCAGTATGTGGTTTGGCATTGTCATGTTGGAAAATGCAAGGTCTTCCCTGAAAGAGACGTCGTCTGGATGGGAGCATATGTTGCTCTAGAACCTGGATATACCTTTCAGCATCGATGGTGTCTTTCCAGATGCGTAAGCTGCCCATGCCACACGCACTAATGCAACCCCATACCATCAGAGATGCAGGCTTCTGAACTGAGCGCTGATAACAACTTGGGTCGTCCTTCTCCTCTTTAGTCCGAATGACACGGCGTCCCTGATTTCCATAAAGAACTTCAAATTTTGATTCGTCTGACCACAGAACAGTTTTCCACTTTGCCACAGTCCATTTTAAATGAGCCTTGGCCCAGAGAAGACGTCTGCGCTTCTGGATCGTGTTTAGATACGGCTTCTTCTTTGAACTATAGAGTTTTAGCTGGCAACGGCGGATGGCACGGTGAATTGTGTTCACAGATAATGTTCTCTGGAAATATTCCTGAGCCCATTTTGTGATTTCCAATACAGAAGCATGCCTGTATGTGATGCAGTGCCGTCTAAGGGCCCGAAGATCACGGGCACCCAGTATGGTTTTCCGACCTTGACCCTTACGCACAGAGATTCTTCCAGATTCTCTGAATCTTTTGATGATATTATGCACTGTAGATGATATGTTCAAACTCTTTGCAATTTTACACTGTCGAACTCCTTTCTGATATTGCTCCATTATTTGTCGGCGCAGAATTAGGGGGATTGGTGATCCTCTTCCCATCTTTACTTCTGAGAGCCGCTGCCACTCCAAGATGCTCTTTTTATACCCAGTCATGTTAATGACCTATTGCCAATTGACCTAATGAGTTGCAGTTTGGTCCTCCAGCTGTTCCTTTTTTGTACCTTTAACTTTTCCAGCCTCTTATTGCCCCTGTCCCAACTTTTTTGAGCTGTGTTGCTGTCATGAAATTTCAAATGAGCCAATATTTGGCATGAAATTTCAAAATGTCTCACTTTCGACATTTGATATGTTGTCTATGTTCTATTGTGAATACAATATCAGTTTTTGAGATTTGTAAATTATTGCATTCCATTTTTATTTACAATTTGTACTTTGTCCCAACTTTTTTGGAATCGGGGTTGTACATTTTCTGTAATTAATTTACTTTTCACTGCAATAGAAATAAATATTTTCACTTGACATGTTTCTGGGTTTTTTTTCTGATTTATGATAGGCATATCTACATTAGGACTTCTATATAAAATGATCAGAATTAGCAATATGCTAACGTCAGCTAACAAAGTGCTAACCGCTTCTGCTAACTTCTGCACAACTGTAAAATGACGCTTTGCTAATCATTGTAGCTTTTTAAGCTAGCTGGAAGCTATAAACCACAAGCCGCAATTTTGTCTTACAGTGGCACACAAGTACACTTTTTTTTCCTTTTTGACATGCAACATGAGAGTTGTGGAAGCAATTTTGTCATTACAGCCAGGCAGAAAACTGAACATTTGTCAAAGAGAAGAGGGTTGTGCATTCATTACGTTACAGGTATTTAGCGGTCGCTCTCATCCAGAGTGATGTATAATGCTTGGTTTACACATTGGCATTTCAGCCTTGTGTATGTACAGCATATCAAGATACGTGGCAGTAAGAAAGGAATGTCACAGCATCACCAGCTTACATAGCTAATACTCTAGGATGTGTAACACGATCTTCTTGTACACCAGGGTGTGGCGTATTTTTAAAGGAGATACGCAGAACCTTTATTTTTAAATACATTTCTGAGTGGATAGTATCTCCATCCTTGACTCTTGTATGCTGCATAGAGATAACGAGATGAGATGAGATATTTTTGAGAGTTAAAATCGACTGCAAAGTTGGCATTGGAGCTGCCCCGCTGAGCCAGCCAGCCCTGAGTGCATGACATCACAGCAGGAACTGGTTTTATAGACCAAAGTCATATAAATAAAAATGTATGGTGAAAGTAAGAAATACCGTTACCGACTTGCTCAACTAAGACTGAATTGACTTCATTGATTGTGGGTTGACTCTCATTAAAACAGGATAGGTGTTGTAATTTTTGTAGCATACATGCGCATGCGGGCGGCATGGTGGTGTAGTGGTTAGCGCTGTCGCCTCACAGCAAGCAGGTCCGGGTTCGAGGGCCTTTCTGTGCGGAGTTTGCATGTTCTCCCCGTGTCCGCGTGGGTTTCCTCCGGGTGCTCCGGTTTCCCCCACAGTCCAAAGACATGCAGGTTAGGTTAACTGGTGACTCTAAATTGAGCATAGGTGTGAATGTGAGTGTGAATGGTTGTCTGTGTCTATGTGTCAGCCCTGTGATGACCTGGTGACTTGTCCAGGGTGTACCCCGCCTTTCGCCCGTAGTCAGCTGGGATAGGCTCCAGCTTGCCTGCGACCCTGTAGAACAGGATAAAGTGGCTACAGATAATGAGATGAGACATGCACATGCATGCATTTTCACTGATAAAACATAAAAGGCTAATTAAATAATCAGATGAACTGAGACAATCACATTCTGAAGCAAATTAAATAATCTTATACCGCTAACTTAAACACACAATACAAGTTACATGTATTAATCTAAATGCAGGTAAACAATGAGTGTTGTTGTTTTTGTAGTTTTGTATCCAAATGAGAGTCACATCTTACCCGTCTGTGTTCTCGCTTATTGAAAGCCGAGCTTGTGGCCGATTTGTTTTGAAACAATCTGACTTTCAGTTGTTCGTTCAGTTCTCCATTCATTCACTTCTTTAATATAAGGGCGAGATATTGCTGCTGAGGCAAGCATATCCAGCAGAGAAATCAGACGGCTGGTCCACTCATTCTCCATTTTCTCCATATTGAGTACTCCGCCATTACTACTCGGCTCAGGCAATTACTAAAACTTGGATGGGACGGGACATCACCGGTTTTAGCAACAACCATGGGGAGGTCACTGCCCAAGTGAGAATATGTCATGTCCCGTTCCATTCCGTCCCAGGTTTTAGCAACAACCCTTGGCTCACACTCCAGGAGAACTGGTGCAACTGAACTTACTTTCCTTGTAGTTTTCTCATCTCATCTCATCTCATCTCATTATCTCTAGCTGCTTTATCCTTCTACAGGGTCGCAGGCAAGCTGGAGCCTATCCCAGCTGACTACGGGCGAAAGGCGGGGTACACCCTGGACAAGACGCCAGTTCATCACAGGGCTGACACATAGACACAGACAACCATTCACACTCACATTCACACCTACGGTCAATTTAGAGTCACCAGTTAACCTAACCTGCATGTCTTTGGACTGTGGGGGAAACCGGAGCACCCGGAGGAAACCCACGCGGACACGGGGAGAACATGCAAACTCCACACAGAAAGGCCCTTGCCGGCCACGGGGCTCGAACCCGGACCTTCTTGCTGTGCTGCCCCTCTTGTAGTTTTCTTTTTCTTTAATTGTTGATACTGCACCCTCTTTCAATACGGGCTTATAGCCAACGCTCCTCAACAGATCAGAGGTCTCATACGAGTCTTCAGTAAAATGTGCAGAGCAGAGGAAAGACCACTTCATAGGCGCCCAATGTGCCCGTGAACTTCTAGTAAAACGCATCCAAATCTTTACAGTTTGAACATTCTTGGGCCATGAATGCAATGTAAATCCACCTTCTGTCGTGTTGCTGCACCGGCCAGCAACACATGGCATGACATGGCGATAAATTACCTCAAAATGGAAGCTCGAAGTTGCAGTCAGCTCTGTGTTTAAATATAGTGGAAATGGCGATGAGACCAATAGACTTCCTGATGTCACGGTCATTCACTCAGACCACTACCTATATGAATCATTTTAATCATAAAAATGACTATATTAATTTATTGTTAATGCTTAAAACTATTCCTATGCCATTCTTGAGGTCTCAAGGCATTTATAAACAAAAAGTGAGGCCATGGTTCTGCGTATCTCCTTTAAGTCCGCACTTAAAAATCCGTAGCGCATACGTAGCAACTTTGATATGTCACACATACGTCATGTGTATGCCATAAAAATGAAAGCTACACAGCAGTGACACAGCGGGAACGTTGCTCGAACACCTATTACACCATGCGAGCACTTTAGTTGACTTGTGTCTGATGAAGGTGGCTCTGGGGCTGGCTGAGTGGATGCTGCTGATGTCTTCCCTCTTCCCTTGCCCTTCTTGGGTCCTGACTTCTTTGCTGGCATGATGCTTTCTTGACTGTGATGAATGACAACGAACCCAACATGGGGCCCCCTTTTATACCCACCTGTGAACGCTGCAGGCACGCAGCAGCAACGTCACACGTAAGAACGAAACGCCATCCCAACGAAAGCAACGAAACAGTTATGCCACGGCAATGCATCGTACACCACACATATGCCTCAGTACACCATAACTTTATGTCCCTTGAACCCCATACAAACTCCAGATACACCACAGAAACGTCACACATATGCCGTGTACATCACAGGACATTAATTTTGGACAAAATATGCCTCATTTCTTGGCGTTTGACCCACATATCGCTTATGTGGCAAGATCCAAGACAGTGTGATAGTAGCCTAGCACACCCAGAGCAGCCTAGGGAGCCGTTGGGGGTTAGGTGCTTTGCTCAAGGGCACTTCAGCCATTCCTGGTGGTTCAGGGAATCAAACTGGCGATCTTGTGGTACCAAGGCTGCTTCTCTAACCATTAGGCCGTGGCTTCCTTCATTCAAGTGAAAGTTAGATGTGTAGCTACATTTATATACTATTTTAGCTTAGCTACCAAGATTTTTTTTTCCTCATTTTGCTTTTGAAATGACCAAAAACCTATTTCACATGTCGTAAGCTTATCTGTTAGTTATGCATTTAGGATACTAATCACCTGATTACCATAAAAAAATAAACAAAATATAACTAATTGTATTTACTGGAAATCTTGTGCTAGTTAATGTTGGTTATTTTGGAGGATTGGTCATTTCTGATGATCACTGACACAATATTCTTGAATAACATCCTAAATATTGTGTAATAATTTTATTGCTAAGCAACTCTAGATCAATAAAGAGCTTTTTTTTATGTTGTTGTTATATGATGTAATAACTTCAGCTAAGTTCCGACACAGTGTTTGGTCCTGGCATCCTTCCTGCTTCCAGAGAGACAGGTGTCCATGTGCTCACGATGCAGCTCTGCTATTCTTACTGCCCATGTTGACGTTGTGAGTAATGTCCTGGACCAGAGCAGAGCTGGAGGAAATGACAGGGCAGACAGCTGTGAGGGCCGAGCCATGAAGACATACTCCTGTCTTGCTGATATAACACCCGACCCAGTGACCTTCACTTCCCAAGCAAGTCACTGAGCCTTCCCAGGCTTGGGTGGGCATCATACCAGCCCTGCTACGTAGTCCTACTGTAAAAACAAACCTTCAATGGTTACTTTGTCATTTCTTGGCCATATGATTATGAGATTCATCATGATTTAAAGGTCCCATGGCATGAAATTTTCACTTTCTGAGGTTTTTTAACGTTAAAATGAGTTCCTCTGACCTTCTTAAGTCACCCCAGTGGCTAGAAATTTCATAATGTGTAAACCAAACTATGCCCAACATTTGAGAATGGCGCGTCAAAACGGCGCGTTGATAAACTCTTCCCTTGCCTACGTCAGCAAGGGAGATGATCCCCATGCCCCCCCTCTGGATTCCCACCCACTGTATGGATTACCCGCCCAACTCAAAAGTTGCTGTTTGTCCTACCAAGCCTACTGTGCATGCGCGAAGCCTACTGCGCATGCGCAGAACACATGACTACATTTTGTAGTGAGGAGCCCATAGAAGACACAACATGGAAATTGTGCTGTACATGGATGTGACAACACAGAAAGGAGTCTGTTTTTACTGCCGACGGGAGAGCCCCTGAAGACACAGTGGCTTAATTTTATTTACTTCAATAATACGCCATCGAGTCTACCTAAGACGGTGTATGTTTGTCAGAAGCATTTTCCTGATGAATGTTTCCAGAACTTGGGACAGTAGGGCAGGTTTTGCACATCAACTGTCACTGAAGCCTGGGTCTGTACCAAGCATCCCTGCCGCATCAGCCACAAACACCGAACAAGTAAGTGTATAACTGGTCGTTTTGCCGTGTTTTAAAATTGGTGCGTTAGCCTAGCAATGGCTACATTAGCTGTGCAGTTAACTGCTTCCTGCAGTTAGCCAGGTACATGGGCTCAAGTTGTACCATTTTTTTAGACAGGGCGGACGGACCAGGGCATTCGCCCGCCTGGCCGTGCCCGACGAGGAGCGCTCTCGGCTGGCTTGGGAAGCAGACAGCAACCCCTCCCCCTCCCCCCATGGCACGCCCCCACTGTCTACCCTTCCCCGCCTCCTGCTTCTCATTAGCAAAACGACGCACTGGGAAAAGCGCTGAAATGGGGCTTTCTCCCAGGAGGCTATATCTACGTACCGAGGGTTCATTTCGAGAAAGCCTGCGGATATAACATCCGGAAGCCTCCACGAGCCCGTTTAAAGCATCAACAAACCACCATGCCATGGGCCCTTTAAGTAGATCTTCTGGTGAATGACTAAAAAGAAGATGGTTTAATCAGTTTCTGGTCACTTTCTCCAGCTGACTGTATTTCCCAGCGTCTCCACCACACACAGGTCATTGTTAGCCCTGCAATGGAAACTGTGCTGATTCACACTGTTATCATTCCATGTTGAATGCTACATCCTCTCAGCCAAGGGTGGCGGAGGTTTCTAATTCAGGAAAGAGTCAACACTCTGTGCATTCTCATGACTCCAAGCTTGATCTGACCAGACAGAGAAGGTCTCTCTCTCTCTCTCTCTCTCTCTCTCTCTCTCTCGTCTGAGCATCCTGACCTGGGTGTGGAAGGACTTGACTGTGTCACACTTTAGAAACAGAGCCGTGGCTGATTTCCTTAAAGCCATGTAGGTTGGCTTGGTCTTCCTGGGAACATGGCAGGGTCTTGGGTTCCCGAGGTTGGATACTTGGTAATCATGCATATGTCATCCTGGTGCTGCTGTGGTAACAGTGACACAATATCATGACATATAGGGGAAAATGCACATCATTTGGTCAAAATTCTTATCATTTGGTTCATTATTGCAATTTGTTTTGTTTTATTTTACTTATTCTTACCTAGTTTTTCACTCAATTTGGTCATTTCCCAATTCCCATCCTCTACCTATAGCTCTCCCTGATCATTCCAGCTACCAACCAGGAAAAGTGAAGACTAACATACTTCCTTTGAGACACAACAGCTGCATTTTTTCCATCTGTTGGTCATGATCTCTTGGATTCCCAGTTACGGATATCTCATTGGAATTCAAACTTGTGATCTCCTGTCAATAGAGTGAGCACTTTTCTGTTGTCCCACTCATGAGCCCCATATTTTAACCCTTTGATGCATGCCCAAAATTCCCCAATTTTCACCAATGCCTATTCAAACAAAAATAGCTAGAGGTTGGATTTCAAGATACCCATCATGCTATACTGTATACCATTTTAAAGCTTGAAGGTAGACCTCCTTTCAGATTTTTCAAGTGTAGGTGATAAAAAGAATTTTCCACGACAACCAATTGTTTTTGTTTAGTAGACCAAAGATACTGAATTTGAATCACAGACTTCCAATTTTATTAGTTAAAAAATAGAACAATTAATGACTTTAGAGCCACATGGCCCGAAATTCTCCGCTATTTTTTCCTGCTTCACCATGATCCAATTCAAGATACTACATCATGCATCACATAGTGAGCTTTCCCTGTTCACGCAAGGCATTGTGGGATACAAATTTGAAACAGGAGAGAAAAATGGAGGATGTGAGTGTGCGAATGAAATGTGAAAGACCAACTACAGTTACGGAAAAAACCGAGAAGAAGAAAAGGCGTTATGTTATATGCGAAGGAAAGGAAACGCAGGACCAAACTAATAAATATGGGCGCTCAGCGAGCACCTCGGTGTGATCAGCTGTTCGTTTAGCAACAGAATGATGGAACTGTCAGTGCACCGTCAAAGGTAAACCTGTAGATGGCAGTAATGCAACACTGTGGATGCCAGCTGCCGTAAAACCCAAAAGAAGAAGAAGGTAAACCTGCGCATGCGCACACGGACTTCCTCTGTCTGCTTGACTGCGTGAAGTGAGTGATTTCATGCACATTATTTGCTTTAATCCCCTCAAATTAAATAACTTCCCAGCCACAGAATGGCCTGATATTTCTGTAATATCTCACAAAATAAACATATATCACAATGACCACATTTCAGAGGGAACTAAATTTCACCAGTTTTATGAAATCGAAAGGCTGTCTAGCTTTAATAAATAAGCTACGAGGGTACTTCAAAAAGTTCTCAGCCTCACCCAGAAACAGGGGGTCTAACTCCTAGTTTGTGGTATAACTGAATACTATAAAGTCTTATATCACTGTCCGTAACAACTCAAATGAAAGAAGCAATCAAAGAAAAAAGGAGAGGAAAGAAAACTTCAAGCTGGTGTGCACAGGTGGCAGGGGCAGAAGCAGCCAAATTTGGCTTTGAACTGTTGCCCCGTGCACCTTACTCACCCAACCTGGCGCCGTCTGTTTCCCAAACTGAAATCCCACTCACATGGTCGCCATTTTCATGATGTGATGATGAAGTCAGCCATGCTGTTGAGGAGGATCTGGAAGCTCAAGATGTGACCTTGTTCTGCAAAGGGATTGCGAAGCTTGAACATCGGTGGACCAAGTGCATTGAAGTTAAAGGAGACTATGTTGAAAAATAATGCAAGAACAGTCTTTGTCCTGTGACATTGTCCGGGTGAGGCTGAGAACTTTTTGAAGGACCCTCATAAACAGCTTCACCATGTTTGGTAGTCTCATCTCATCTCATTATCTCTAGCTGCTTTATCCTGTTCTACAGGGTCGCAGGCAAGCTGGAGCCTATCCCAGCTGACTACGGGCGAAAGGCAGGGTACACCCTGGACAAGTCGCCAGGTCATCACAGGGCTGACACATAGACACAGACAACCATTCACACTCACATTCACACCTACGGTCAATTTAGAGTCACCAGTTAACCTAACCTGCATGTCTTTGGACTGTGGGGGAAACCGGAGCACCCGGAGGAAACCCACGCGGACACGGGGAGAACATGCAAACTCCACACAGAAAGGCCCTCGCCAGCCACGGGGATCGAACCCAGGACCTTCTTGCTGTGAGGCAACAGTACTAACCACTACACCACCATGCCGCCATGTTTGGTAGTATTTGTAGATATTTATTTATAATACCTTGGTCCAAATTGAACTCTCCTCTGCTTGAAAGACCACCAGTTTCACCAACTATGCTACTTTGGTCACCACTACCATCATTCCTAAGAATTTCCACCACTTCTGGTTGCTTACTCAAAGATGCATTTTGATTCTGACTGAAGTTGTTGTGATACTTGCAAATACCAGGCAGTCAAAGGCAACCAGTCAGAAGAAAGGATTCACTCTTTTCAGAATCTGATTGGCTTTTGGACAATAAGTATTGTAAGACAATTCTTTTGTTTTCAAGGTATTTCTATTTTGTCATAGCAACCATTACGTCATCGTTCCTGGAGGGACGATATTTAAGAGTCCGGTACCAAAGAGTTAATTTGTAATATCTTGAGCTATTTGCGGCGGCACGGTGGTGTAGTGGTTAGCGCTGTTGCCTTACAGCAAGAAGGTCCTGGTTCGAGCCCCGTGGCCGGCGAGGGCCTTTCTGTGCGGAGTTTGCATGTTCTCCCCATGTCCGCGTGGGTTTCCTCCGGGTGCTCCAGTTTCCCCCACAGTCCAAAGACATGCAGGTTAGGTTAACTGGTGACTCTAAATTGAGCGTAGGTGTGAATGTGAGTGTGAATGGTTGTCTGTGTCTATGTGTCAGCCCTGTGATGACCTGGCGACTTGTCCAGGGTGTACCCCGCCTTTCGCCCGTAGTCAGCTGGGATAGGATCCAGCTTGCCTGCAACCCTGTAGAACAGGATAAAGCGGCTAGAGATGATGAGATGAGATGAGCTATTTGCCTCTATTAATATAGGCATTTTTATTTATAGTCTTTTCTCTGAAGACATTCCACTCTTCCAATGGAAGACCCTCTTTCTTATGGCTTCTCATCATCTACGTTATCTTCTGCAAATGTTCGATTTTACTATCTGACCAAATAGACAAGATACAAAACCAATACAAACATAGCATGTGTGCTGTTGGTGCTTCTGTAAGTATGACTATGAGGTCTTATAATCCAAATCCAAAATTTCCCTCTTGTATGATTTCAGTTCAGGAAACTGTATCTGGCTAGTGGGAGTCATGAGCTGCAGAAACAAGGAGTTACAGCTCTGAGGAAGCAATAAACTAAACTGACCAGCTGCCAGCCAGACTGACCTGTCCAGAGTACAGTTTTATATTCACATTGCATTTTTTATAAAATCCATTGTTACTGGAAAAGTCACAATGCAAGGCTAAGGAGCAAGACTGTTCGATCAGAAAGTAGCATTCTACAGTATGTAGGCAATGTTTTAAGGCAGTATTACCGTATGAGCTTTCCCAAGATAAGAACTGTCCTGATTGGATGATAGTGGCCCAGCAAAGTGCCTTATTTTATCCAAATTTGGCTTTTATACTTCTCATAATGGTAAAGTTTCAATATACTGTATACTGCAGACCAAACTCTTGCTATGACTTTGGAATATATTTAATAATCTAAGTGAATTTTTTGGAACCTATAACTCATCAGTGAGACTCACTCTCCATCATTGAGCCACTGATCATTTAAAAGGCTTTTTTTTTTTTTTAATAAATTTCTGGCCACAAGTTTTGGAATCTTAAAAGTTGCAATCAGGCAAATGGATGCAAGTGCTAGTTTTTTGGCTTTATAAAAAACAAATGTCGCAGACAAACAAAAGAAATGTGAGGCAGGCAGGCATCCAGGCATCTGGCAAACAGACATAAATTAGACAAGACTAAATCAACAAATGAAGCAGGTTGAAGTCCAAACACTCATCAAGACAGGTAGATAACAAAAGCTTGGATGTGTCATAAGTACAGTGCTGGAGTGAGATTTCAGAAAGTAACAATGAGAGTCTGGGTTATTTAAAGGAAGCATTGTGATTGCAAACAGGTGAGTGTCATTAGTAATTAGCCAGAACTTGACTGGAGGTCAGGAGACAAGTCACTGGATGGCAAAACTTTTATAGTACAAGGTATTCAAGAGGGCGGCACGGTGGTGTAGTGGTTAGCGCTGTCGCCTCACAGCAAGAAGGTCCGGGTTCGAGCCCCGTGGCCGGCGAGGGCCTTTCTGTGCGGAGTTTGCATGTTCTCCCCGTGTCCGCGTGGGTTTCCTCCGGGTGCTCTGGTTTCCACCATAGTCCAAAGACATGCAGGTTAGGTTAACTGGTGACTCTAAATTGAGCGTAGGTGTGAATGTGAGTGTGAATGGTTGTCTGTGTCTATGTGTCAGCCCTGTGATGACCTGGCGACTTGTCCAGGGTGTTCCCCGCCTTTCGCCCGTAGTCAGCTGGGATAGGCTCCAGCTTGCCTGCGACCCTGAAGAACAGGATAAAGCGGCTAGAGATAATGAGATGAGATGAGATGAGATGAGATAAGGTATTCAAGAGCTTTGCTTGAAACATTGAGTGGTGAGTAAACAAGATATTTGACGAAAAAGGTTGTTGTTGGCCGTTTGCAAGTATGGAGTGAAAGTTGCCCTTGAGTGTTGGGTGTTATCACCCAGATGAGGATGGGTTCCTCTCGAGGTTTCTTCCTCGTGTTGTCTGAGGGAGTTTTTCCTCACCACCATTGCCAGAGGCTTGCTCACTGGAGATAAATTAGGGATAAAATTAGCTCATGCTTAAAGTCTTTAATTTTCTGTGCAGCTGCTTTGGAATAATGTCTGTTGTTAAAAGAGCTACAGAAATAAACTTGATTGGACTTGAAAGTAAACATTTGGTTTTTAGTAACATTTAATGAAGTCTGGCTTGTGAAACTAGATTTGTTAAAGGAGAACTGAAGGCAAATTTTTTATCATTAAAATTCTATTTATCTCATTTTATTAAAAATTGGAATGCATTTTTGATCGCTATTTTGTCGCTGCTATAGCAAGTTATGAGTGTTTGAAATATGCTCTGTAATATATCAGTCCATATGTCAAAGCAATGGCCGTAAACGAGATTCGTTGAGACCTGTGCAAGACGTTGTAGGACGGAAGTAAAACGTACAGCAGAAATCAAAGTGACCGACATCTGCCAACATTGTCAAAAGACGTGCGCGCCCTCTTTCGAATGCGGATGTAATCAAGCCGGAAGTTTTCTTTGTTTTGATAGCAATAAGGAAAGTTTGAAAAAAGTAGGCAGTAATCGTCATTTAAACTCGTTTTTGTGCAATATTTCGTTTGGAAAACAGTTTTCAAAATGGCGGCACTGACACCTGGCTGACACTTCACGTTTCGAAGTCTTGCACAAGTCTCGTGAAGATCACGCGGATAAGCGACGCCTGCCGTGGACCAAACGAACTAAATTCAACATGGCTAAAAACCGAATAGGCCGATAAGTATAATATTTAATTGCAATTAGTTGCCAATACGAGTCACGATATAAGGTTACTAAAACCGAAAACGTAATTGAATAACACGTTAATTAAGAAATAAAGCAAGTTTAAAAATGACTTCAGTTCTCCTTTAAGCTAGCTCTAGTTCTCTATTCAGGAGTTGTTGTTGTTTTTTTAATCTACTAAATGTGGAAGTATAATGACTCTAAAAATGTTTTGAAGGTTCATTTATTTTAAGGTTCAATGTCTACAACTGAATACTGTGATGCAGTTCCCATATTTGCAAACCCTCAGAGAATGAAAAGCAGTAGATCAGATTGCGTGATACAGTCACATCCTTGTAGGGGGGTCAGGAGGCATGCCCTCCAGGAAAATGTGGCAAAATGGTACATTGTCCTGCATTCTGAGTGCCATAGTTGAAGAAAACTGATTGAGAATTCAGACCAAAGTACTTCACCAAATGCTGCTTCTCACCTTGTCTTGATGCTTTGATGCTGGATGATCAGACAACCAAGTCGCCTTGAACTTGTTGTCATAGCAAATCTTTTTTCATTCAGAGTTTTCATTGTTCGTGATCATCAGAGCATGTTTGGTTTTTAGAAATACTGGCACAATTTGTTGTAATATGTGACCTCATTGTTGATCGGCTAGAACTATAGGGAATGGCAGGATAGTGATACAATTTAGATTCAACATCATCATTATCGTGCCATTCCACTGGCTCTTGGCTTCACTCAATATGACTATTTGACACTATATACGGGCAGAACGGTGGTGTAGTGGTTAGCGCTGTCACCTCACAGCAAGAAGGTCCGGGTTTGAGCCCAGTGGCCGGCGAGGGCCTTTCTGTGCGGAGTTTGCATGTTCTCCCCGTGTCCGCGTGGGTTTCCTCCGGGTGCCCCGGTTTCCCCCACAGTCCAAAGACATGCAGGTTAGGTTAACTGGTGACTCTAAATTGAGCGTAGGTGTGAATGTGAGTGTGAATGGTTGTCTGTGTCTATGTGTCAGCCCTGTGATGACCTGGCGACTTGTCCAGGGTGTACCCCGCCTTTCGCCCGTAGTCAGCTGGGATAGGCTCCAGCTTGCCTGTGACCCTGTACAGGATCAGTGGCCACAGATAATGGATGGATGGATGGATGGATGGATGGATGGATGGATGGATGGATGGATGGTTGTACACTATATACTTGTTATGCTTGTAATTATTAGCTCATCTGGCAAATAGGTCGGTATTCCTAGGGTGGATATCGCTTCAATATATAGCTTGTATGTAGTGTATATAGCTTGCAACATTTATTGCGCAAGGTGGCCCACTTTAGGTCGTTCCTTCTGGACTAGACGGGGCCGGAGTGAGTTATGCCGTCACTGGCGGTCTCATTTTGTAGGGCAGTAGTTTTTAGAGCTAAAATTGGTCAAGTATGAGTTCCACAGTCCATAGTTTGATCCTGAGTTCTTGTTACTCTTGTTCCATGTTCTGGACATGTTTGTGTGGGTTTCTTCCACATTCTCTGGATTATTCATTGCTCCTAAAAACATGATGATGAATGGATTGGTGAAAGTAAGTGCGTGAATGAGTGTCATAGGAAGACCTCGAACCATAATGAATGAAGGAATGAATTGTCCCACACTTCAGTTGAGTGATTATCCCACTACAGTACATAGAGCATTTAATGCATCTCATACCACTTAGCATTAGCAGGTTTAAACTGCTCTTTTGAACTTAGCTTGTGTCCACAGCAATGTGCTGGCTGTGCATTTCATGTGACATGGACAACAGTTCAAATATGATGCCGCTGAACTCAAACACACCATGAACTGGCTGATTGTCCTGCGCTCACAGGAAGTCAAAATAGTATTCACCGAGGCTTCAAGTGGAGCGGGTACCAATGGCAGAATCTTGGGTATGGTTCCTGAGTGTGAATATTTAGATTGGCCTGAACAAACCCCCCCAACACAACCAGCATGGGCAGACGGCTTGAGCCAAGTCGACCTCAGATCAAAACAGTGAGACTGCCGAGGCCTGCACTTTTTAATAGTTGTTTAGTGAGCTGCAGCGTGGAACCAGCAAGGGCCACAAATCAGCCAGTGAAACTATTGAGCCCAGTGTTAACACTTTCTCTCAGACTTACATGGTTTTGAGAGGAATAATCAATACGTCAGAGCAAAGTGCTGAAAAACTTTGGTTTTGGATGCACGACTGTAACCAAGAGTTAAAGAAGTACTTCTGATGTTGAAAATACTGCATAGAAGCTTCTTAATCTGATGCAAAATGTGTTGCACTTAAGTACCTGCATTCAAACACACTAAGCACTCTTGAATTCTCAAATCTGATTGGTCAGAAGGTTTACATTAATTTTCTATATCAGAAGATTTATATTAACGGGCTTGTGCTAATATGTTATCATTTCTATAGTAAGGTCCCGGTCCCACAACACCGATAACTCTAACTATCCCTATAACTACAACTATGACTCTCCCTCTGTCTGAATTTAGTTCCAGTCTGGAGCAGAAACACCACAACTATAATCCCCACTATAATATCACTCGGTCCTGACACTCAGGGAAATAAACACATGCAACTTAGGAATAGTCGTGGAAGTTTTTTTCCAAGTAGTAGCACATTATTCCAGGTCATACTGTACAGCTTGGACTTCAAAACAACCCATACACACACTCTGGTGGTTGATATAATATGGATAGGTCACGGATTATGGAAATATAATAAAAAAGGATACAAAATACAGAGTGGTTACGGATTTTAATACGGATGCATCACGGATGCTAATAATTTATGGATTGGTCACGGACGTTTCAGTATATTACAGATTGGTTACCGATTTCATACGGATGATGCATCGCAGATAAAAAATTAAGAAGTCTAAAACAATTAAATGTTTGGACTGCTGAAGTTCATAATTAAAATACCTTACCTGCATTTACATGTTTACTTTATGAATTTACTCTTGATATTTCATGGAAAATCATATATCCATGAATAAAAGATCCGTGCTTTGTATTATATTTTTTATTTTCCGTGACTTCATGACGCAACAAGGATGTACAAAGATGCCCGGGGAAAAATAGGACGTGCTCAGACAACATCACATGGAAACAATTACCTGACTGGTCAGATGTTTGATCGGATCAGGTCCAGGCCTGGAAAAATGGCTCCAGAAGCAATCTCACCGATACGGATAAACCCAGGCCTGGGCTATAGGGACCGTTATCTGTCTGGTGTGAGCACCGACCACATTTATTTATCATTATTGTTATCGTTATAGTTGTAGTTATAGTTATCGGTACAGTGGGACTGGGCTTTAACAGCTTATTCGCAGGGAATTCCACACGGCGGATGTTTTCCACCACAGGAAAGTCTTCAGGACAGAAGTTTCTCAGTAACATGATATGATGTTTTGTTTGTTTGTTTGTTTGTTTGTTTGTTTGTTTGTTTGTTTGTTTGTTTGTTTGTTATTGAGAGAGAGAAGAGATGCTGGTGAAAGAACAAATATTTATAGGTGCTGTAATGTTAAGTGATAACTTGTTCCAAGGACGTTCTACAACATTAAATGTCACTCTAAAAAGATCAAAATGATCACGTTCGTTAATTAATTTTAAAAAGTACTCATTGATAAATTCCTGTGTATTAAGAGGAAACAAACACTGCTACTGGAAAATGACCGGCTTCAGGGTGTTAACACGAGCTCCACTTAACTACACACACACCAACCCTTGTTGATTATTTTCCTATTACAGCATGACCCTGAGTGTTCTACAGTCCTGTATTTTGACTAATTGGGTTCGAGGACCTGGCCATGTGGTTATGAGTTTATGAGTACAGAGTGGTACAGAGTCATTAGAGGCAGTGTTTTCCAGCGAACAGCATGCAGTGACAGTCAGGAAGGCTACATGTAGACCAATTCGAGCCACAGCCTCGTTACTCGAGACCAGCAAAGCTGTGTAAACACTACAAAAATGAAAAGTTGCACGATGCCCGTTTGGAACTTATTAACTTCCCTGAATAACCTATGTTTAGATTATTACAGCCAAACCCAGAAATTTGGCTCTGGCATGCTCCTGGATTCAAGGCCAGTTAACCTCTGGAGTCAACAACCAAATCGTCAGGTTTTGGACAGTAATACAGTCTCTTATGGAAACTATATAAATGTCTTATTCATCTGGTTGACCTGGAGACGAATGTAAAATACCCATAGTAACATAAAAATAATGAATAATCGCAGCACTTTGGATAATAATTCCATCAGTATCAGTATATACATTACTATTTATTGGACAATTCATTCATTATCTCTAGCCGCTTTATCCTTCTACAGGGTCGCAGGCAAGCTGGAGCCTATCCCAGCTGACTACGGGCGAAAGGCGGGGTACACCCTGGACAAGTCGCCAGGTCATCACAGGGCTGACACATAGACACAGACAACCATTCACACTCACATTCACACCTACGGTCAATTTAGAGTCACCAGTTAACCTAACCTGCATGTCTTTGGACTGTGGGGGAAACCGGAGCACCCGGAGGAAACCCACGCGGACACGGGGAGAACATGCAAACTCCACACAGAAAGGCCCTCGCCGGCCACGGGGCTCGAACCCGGACCTTCTTGCTGTGAGGCAACAGCGCTAACCACTACACCACCGTGCCGCCTTTATTGGACAATGTTAAAGAAATATCACACATCACATCACATTATCTCTAGCCGCTTTATCCTTCTACAGGGTCGCAGGCAAGCTGGAGCCTATCCCAGCTGACTACGGGCGAAAGGCGGGGTACACCCTGGACAAGTCGCCAGGTCATCACAGGGCTGACACATAGACACAGACAACCATTCACACTCACATTCACACCTACGCTCAATTTAGAGTCACCAGGTAACCTAACCTGCATGTCTTTGGACTGTGGGGGAAACCGGAGCACCTGGAGGAAACCCACGCAGACACGGGGAGAACATGCAAACTCCACACAGAAAGGCCCTCGCCGGCCACGGGGCTCGAACCCGGACCTTCTTGCTGTGAGGCAACAGCGCTAACCACTACACCACCGTGCCGCCTTTATTGGACAATGTTAAAGAAATATTTCAGAAATATTTAATTCGTCCCTAACGACTGCACCTGCAGTGTAGTGTAGTGTAGTAAGTAAAGCCCTATTTGGCTTGGATTGGTTTCACACCTACAGGTGGAGTATTGTGATTAGTACAGGTTTATCTCTTGGGTTTTAGTCCTTCCTGAATCCTGTCTGAAAGATTATGTTGTATTTTACCTTCTATAAATAAAAAGAGCAGTCGAAACAACACCAGGTAATAAAATAAATCCTGTCCAAAGTGGCATGTTGGTCGAGATTGTTGTATTGTGCATATAGTGCGACTTGCTTTGCTTTTTCTTCAGGATAATGTTGCTCCAGGAAACACAGTGTAAAACAGAACAGTTCAGCAATATCATGAGTTAAAATGCTGATTTGGCTGGAGCTAATTCATATTCAGTATAACAGCATGGCTAGCTACGAGTGTGATATTACTTTTATACAGCAGTTTTATAAACAAGAAATTAATATCAAGAAAGTGACACTTCAGACACAGTATGGCCAAATGATCTGTCTGTTTATTTATGATCCATTAGAGGAAATACAATTTATTCAATCCACATTCACTGGATATCTACTACTAGGATATCAGCTCATATATCATGAGTAGAGAAAAACAAAATGGTGGCACATGTTGCTGAACCAACCGAGAACGAAATAAAAACTCTACTCAAAAACAAAACCCAGAAAATTAAAAAAAAAAAGCAACAAAATATGGAATGAAAGTATTTGGTGGTAAGAACATCTCATCTCATCTCATTATCTGTAGCCGCTTTATCCTGTTCTACAGAGTCGCAGGCAAGCTGGAGCCTATCCCAGCTGACTACGGGCGAAAGGCGGGGTACACCCTGGACAAGTCGCCAGGTCATCACAGGGCTGACACATAGACACAGACAACCATTCACACTCACATTCACACCTACGCTCAATTTAGAGTCACCAGGTAACCTAACCTGCATGTCTTTGGACTGTGGGGGAAACCGGAGCACCTGGAGGAAACCCACGCAGACACGGGGAGAACATGCAAACTCCACACAGAAAGGCCCTCGCCGGCCACGGGGCTCGAACCCAGACCTTCTTGCTGTGAGGCGACAGCACTAACCACTACACCACCGTGCCGCCTGGTAAGAACATATTTAAAAAAAAAAAAACTTTATGCTAAACGTCCGAGAAAATAATTTCTGCTCAGGCGGACTTCTTAATCTATCGATGGCTGCATGAATTGACTTTAGTGTTGTTGTTGTTGTTGTTGTTTTTTTTGTAGAAAGTGCCGTCTTGCTGTCGTGTCGAGGTATAGAACAGCTTTAGACATTTATTTAATTCTTCCTTGGACATTTCAGTTCTGTAATTTTCAAACTTCTTTGAGCTTTTGCACCAGTCTAAAAAATTCATCAAATTTAAATGCTTAAAGATGAAGAATGTAAACAAACCGGCAAAATGACGGGAGCAATTTGTGAAAAATGCGACAATAATAATAATTCTTGAAAAATAAATAAAAAAGATACACTCTTACCATCAAATACTTTCATTCCATATTTTGTTGCTTTTTTTTGTATTTTTGGGGGTTTTGTTTTCGAGTAGAGTTTTTATTTCATCCTCGGTTGGTTCAGCAACACGCTCCGCTATTTTGTTTTTCTCTACTCACAGTATGTGAGCTGATATCCTAGTAGTAGAGTAGCCAATCAGAGCACACGATTGCTCATATCCAGTGAATGTGGATAGAATAATGCAAATTAGACAGTGTTTCAGAGAAGTGATATTTTGTAGGGTTTAGCTGCATGTGATTGAGTTAATAACACGTGTACAGGCTACATGTTATGGTCAGGTGATCATAATTGCTGACGATGTCCTCTGTTACTGAATGGTTGTCTGGAAAACGAGTCCTGTCTGATTACCACAAACATGTTTACAAAAAAAAAAAAGAACAGGAAACCAGTCAAAAGAAAATTCAAGTGAAATATGCAAAACACTTCAGAGCCACTTCTTTTTTTTCCCACAGCTTTTATTTAAAAAAAATGTTTTTGGAACTGTTGTGTACATGCTGAACTTTTACTCCATCTGCTACATAACCAGAGCATGCATGGATATTATGATGTACTGTGTTCATTCTGAGGCAGCCTCAGTGAAATAAAGCCGAGGGGAAAAAACAAGACATTTTAATTAAATTACGCAGGTCTAGTGGTTTGGCCAACTTCATGAAGTCTTGGGTTATTAGTTCTCATTTGACCAAGTTTCAGGTTTCCTGATCTCGCTCCATTTCTGCAAGTTCAGTTTATTTTGTCGTTTTTTTTTTTTTAAATGATTGAATTTGATTGGTCTTTTGGTTTAATTCCAAATAGAGAATAAATGGATATTGAGTTCAGGACTAAAAATCAGAAGTCAAAACACAATTTGAAACAGATCAGACGGGATTTATTTTCTGCAGTGGTGAACGTCTCCATTTTTTTGTGTCCAAATCCTCATCATGGTGTCAAAAGCCTGAGGCTTGTGCTCTTCTGGAGAGGTCTCAGGTCAGCTTTCAACATGCAAAGTTCTCATTCATTGATCTTCAGTAAGAGCTTCATCCTGCTCAGACTGATGGTGGATCTGTAGTCTATTCTGGAAACGCTGGACGTGATGTTGGAATACACCCTGGATCAGATACCAGTCCATCACAAGGCACCATGCATGGGCACTTTGACACCTAGGGGGCAATTTAGAGTCAACTATCCACCTACTAGAGAAACTGGAGAACCCAGACAGACACTGAGAGAACATGTGAAACTCCACACAGATAGTCACCTGAGCTCGGGATTAAGCTGGGGACTCTGGAGTTGTGAGGCAGCAACACGACCCACACTTTCCATGTTTTTTGGTTCCTTGGATCTAAAACGTGACATAAATCAAGGATCTATATGAGGACCATTGAGACCTTTACAGAACCTGTTTCTGACTGATCTTTCTAGAGGAACAAGTTGAACATCATCCAAAACATCATCATCATCATCACCTGCTTTTGATACATCAACAGAAAAGAGAACACAAATGGTATAACATCTACAAAAAGTTGAGGAAGAAATAATTCTTTAAGGGTTCATTGCATAAATAAGGGTTCTTCACTTCCTGAAAGGTTTCAACTTCGAACTCTTTCCAATAGAGCAACATTCAGTTGTCGGATTCGACACTGAACCTTTAAGGATTCCTCCAGAGAAACAAGTGAAGAACCCTCAATGGATCTAGATGTTGTAATAATGCAGTCTAGTATAAATATGCAGGTGATTATAGAAACTCTTGTTCTGATTGGGTGAGAAATTTGGAATATTTCTCGATAATCACCTTGAGTGACTTGGCAAAATGGCAGCCAATCGCTTCGTCATCAGAAGTGAGGAAGAAATACAAATGGTGAAAGAAAATGCTGTTCCTAAAATAAAAGCACTACAGATGCTACAAAGTTTGGTCTAAAACTATTCAAAAGTAAGGTGGAATTGTGATTTATTTTATCAATTTCAAAACAAAGTATTTTATGTGACTCGGTGTAGATCAGTGACAAGTTTGTGCTGTGACTTTATTACATTTGCATGCCACTTTTGAAGATTGAACTAAATGATTTTTTTAAGTTGAAATAATCACCTATGTATTTATACTAAAACAATTATCTGCCTCAGGCTCAGTGAATATCAGTGATTATTATCCATACAGGATGCTTTTTCAATGGAATAAAAATATGTATTCTATTCCCTTCTAGCGGGTTTCATTCATTTGGTTCGATAGCATGTAATATTGTTAGCATATCGCTTATCCTATGTGTATTACATCACTCTACCCAATGGAGAATGAGCATTGAATATGGTTTATGATATTGCATGGTTGTCAAGACAACATCACATGTTGGAGCTGATGCAAATATTCAATGAGAGAGTTTTCTACTGTGCTGAAATGCGCAGAAGCATTTCTTTGTCTGCCAGGAAAGAGAAAGACACATTGACCACCTGAAAGGCTCCCAAAACTTCATGAGATATTCTTCATGCATATAATACAGGAGAAAAACATACCAGTGGATATCGAGAAACTGGAAAAGAGACACATCGGAGACGTAAAACCTTTGCGCTAGCAAGTGACTGTGACAGTTTGTAAACGAACATGGCCGCCAGGTTTGCTTCATTAAATACAGAAGATTTTGAGAGAATTTTGGCTGCCAGGTCACTCCGTTGCATATAACTGTCGATTGTTGATTTTAAAAGTAACTCAATAAATTACATAGGAAAATGAATACTTAAGTCTGAGTGAAAAATACTGTAGTAAGCATGCAGCATGGAAGAAGAGTCTGGAGACAGAAATCTTAGTTTTTCAATCATTAGCCTGTGCTACTTGCTCCCAATAGCACTGGCTTGACTGCTTTATTAGCATTCGCTAACACTACTGATGAATGCTACACCGGCTGGAAGGTTACTTCACTGCTGCGCTAACAACGCTGAGTCACTGGTAAGCTAGCATTGGCCTTCAAGAATACTGATATGAAGTGTGTGTATATATGATTGATTCTGTCTTCTGTGTCTGTTTTGTGCGTGCGGCTCTGAGACCAAGAACACAAAAACGAATGAGTGCGTGACTCGGGGGAGGAACACAGTGCAGGAGACACGTTTTTTTCATGGTAACCATCAGCGCACTTTCATGAAGCTGTTAAATTTACATTTTTGAAGCAGCGCAGTTTTGTCATCATTGCTTGGGTCAGATCAAACCATTAAACAAGCTTAAATTATTCTTACTCTTGCCACATACATGATTTTTTTTTTCAAAACTGATGATATTCAGGTGGCATGGTGGTGTAATGGTTAGCGCTGTCACCTCACAGCAAGAAGGTCTGGGTTCGAGCCCCGTGGCCGGCAAGGGCCTTTCTGTGCGGAGTTTGCATGTTCTCCCCGTGTCCGCGTGGGTTTCCTCCGGGTGCTCCGATTTCCCCCACAGTCCAAAGACATGCAGGTTAGGTTAACTGGTGACTCTAAATTGACCGTAGGTGTGAATGGTTGTTTGTGTCTATGTGTCAGCCCTGTGATGACCTGGCGACTTGTCCAGGGTGTACCCCGCCTTTCGCCCGTAGTCAGCTGGGATAGGCTCCAGCTTGCCTGCGACCCTGTAGAACAGGATAAAGTGGCTAGAGATAATGAGATGAGATGAATAATAATAATAATATTGGCTGGCTTTTTTGTGGTATATCAGATATATTCCATTCAGCTACTCGTCTTCGACTCGTTCAGTATCATGCTAGCTGAACAGAATATATCTGATATACCACGAAAAAAGGCCAACTAATATTATTTAAACGATAACCTCGACTTCGTCTCAGTTACTACTCACCGATATTCACTTCGCGTTCGGCGAATAATTGTTAATTAGTGGGAGTTTGGAAGGCAGCACTTTGAGAACATGCTGGTTCAGGCAAGATTAAAGCTCCTTCAGTCAGTGTATAAGACTGACCATAAGAATTGCAGAGTCAGCTCCAGATTTATTGGCACCCATAGTTAAAATGTTAAAAACAGGCTGTGTAAAATATCTTTGTGGTTAATTTTCTTAATCTCAGACTGAAAACATGAGAAAGAGGGTACTTTTATTTTTTTTCGAAGTACACTTATAAGAGAAAAAAAAATCCCATGTGTAAAAAGTTTTGGCACTCCTGCCTTGAGTACTATGTGTCACCTCCCTATGCTGACATAACAGCAGTGAGTCTTCTCCTGTAACTGTTAAGTTTAATTAGCATGAGTCAAGAGATGAGTAATATACTCCAACAACAACAACAGAAGCAGCAAAGTATACTGAAATCCAGAGTGAGAGAACACACACATGTCGAGAGCAATCAGACGCTGCATTCGACTCCAGAAGGCCAGCTGGAGAACAGGCTGGAGTTCAGGACAATTAAAAATGGATTCTGATAGAGCACTCAAGCCAAGTGGCATTCATAAGGGCATTCAGGAACACTGTGGACAAGGGAGTTCACACACACACACACACACACACACACACACACACACACACACACACACAATCAAACAAAAAATATACAAAGATACAGAAAAGAGAAAATAATGTCATAAGAATGTTTGAGTAAATCTACAAACTAAAATGGTGGATAGATAGTGCGCCGTCCACAATTATTGGCATCCGTTGTAAAGATTAGTAAAAACGGTTCGAAAAAATTCACCTTTTGTTGAAGTCGCTTCATCTCACATTGAAAAAATGAGAAAAATCCAACTGTTATTTGAAATAACCTTATTCAGAGAAAAACAAATCCTCATCAAGAAATATATTTTCAGCAAAAACACATGTGCCACTATTATTGGCACCCCAGTATTTAATACTTTGTACAACCCCCATTGCTAGTAAAACAGCACGGAGTCTCTCCGATAACATTTTATAAGGTTGGAGATACAGAGCAGGGCATCTGAGACCTTTCCTCTTTACACAATCTCTCCAAATCTTTCAGGGTCCTCAGCCCTCTCTTGTGCTCTCTCTCTCCTCTTCAGGTTTTCACTAGGGTTCAGGTCAGGGGACTGAGATGCCCAGGGCAGAAGCTCAATTCTGTACTCAGAACCATTTTAGTGTTGATTTGGACATATACTTCAGATCATTGTCCTGCTGGAAGATCCAATGATGACCCAGTTTGAGTTTCCTCTCAGAGAAGCCAGACTCTGATTTAAAATGTCCTGGTGTTTCATGGAATCCATGATGCCATGGACCCTAACAAGGTTTCCAGGCCTTTGGAGGAAAAACAGCCCCAAAACATCACAGAACCTCCACCATATTTTACAGTTGGGATCGGGTTCTTTTCCCTACAGCCATCCTTCTTTTTACACCAAACCCACCTTGAATTTATTGCTTATTGCCAAAAAGCTCCATTTTTGTTCCATCAGACCAGAGAACACGGTTCCAGTCAAAGCTGTCATAGCATTTCACAAACTTCAGGTGATTACGTTTGTGGTTAACTGACAGAAAAGGCTTTTTTCTGGAACCTTCTAAATAATCTGTTGGCATGGAGG
The DNA here is from genome assembly GCF_027579695.1 of Neoarius graeffei. Classification (NCBI taxonomy): domain Eukaryota; kingdom Metazoa; phylum Chordata; class Actinopteri; order Siluriformes; family Ariidae; genus Neoarius; species Neoarius graeffei. The sequence goes on along the minus strand of NC_083594.1, from coordinate 4,689,408 downwards.
TGGAGTCTGATGGTGGTTTTGGAGACTTGGAAACCCCAAGATTTGACTTTTTGTTTGTAATTTACCAACAGTGATCCTTGGTGGGGGGTTTTTCCCCTCTCTTACCCTCCTCCTCACTGTACATGGGGCAAAAATAAACTCGAGTCCTCGTCCAGGTGAGTTGGTACCAGTTCCACTTGGTGTCCACTTTTTTATTATTGCCCTAACACGACCTAGAAAATGGACATTTTCAGGTGAGGAGCTAATTTTTATAACCATTCCCTGACTTATGAAGGTCAACACACTCCTCTTTCATTTGGTTTGTGTTCTCTTATCTTTCCCATGTTGGTGTTGAGGGAATTTGGCCTCTGTGTCACCTCATATTTGTTCCCCAGTTAATCAGGAAGTCATGGATTACAGCTTGAAAGTTCCTACACACGCCAATCAACTCAAACATGTACAATTTAAACGGGAAACATGATTCAGTGACATTGTGTTCACTAAAATTTCCATTATCAGGGGTGCCAAAAATAGTGACATGTATTTTTGTTGAAAATATATATCTTGAGGGATTTTTTTTTATCTGAATGCATTTATTGCAATTAAAGTTTGGATTTTTCTCAATTTGTTTTCAGTGTGAGATGAAACGACTTCACCAAAAGTTGGATTTTCTAACCCTTTTTACTAATCTTTAGAATGGGTGCCAATAATTGTGGACAGATGATCCACAGCTGTAGATAGATAGATAGATAGATAGATAGATAGATAGATAGATAGATAGATAGATAGATAGATAGATTACTTTATATCAACATCCTGAATTGTTTTATTCCTCTTATAAGATACACCACAGCAGTTTGTCAAAGATTACCAATTTTAATTTATTAATGAATACTTATTCATACTTTTTATCCATTTAGAGGTACATTTGATGTTGTGGAACATCTCAGAAACAATTTAGTTCCTACTATACTGTACCTTAAGACTTCTGCTTTGTCAGCGGAGACGTAATGAAACTGTCAAACAGCAATCAAGCACCAAGATGTTTTACATCTCCTTTAGAAGAAGAAGAAGACGAACTTTACAGTGAAACTTTGTGACAGGAACAAATTAAGGTTGCCTTGGACCTGGACACTTGAGTTTATTTGCTAAATTGGATTAGGCTGCCAAAATGACTTGGCCTCAGCTCAAGGATTCATAAATTGTCTGCCGTTTGGGCAGCAAAACAAAACTGACTTGATTTATGCAGTGGGTAAAAACTCGTCGAAGTTTGCAGGTTCGCTTCTGTCATTCCTGTAAACTTTTTAATAAAAATCTATCACAAGCTGCTGTGGTGAAGGCTTCAGCTCCAAGACCTCCAAGCTCGATCCTGGGAGCAGCTGGTGAAGTGCTAAATTCGCCGAGTGCTGATGTTAAAGAAAACATGTAGCGCTTTCTTTGGTTGGGATTCAGATGAGGGATATAGGTCACTCACTGCTTGCTTGGTAATAACCCTCGCAGGTTCTGGATTGAAAGCGTTTGCACAGAAAAGGTGAGGGATATCTTAAAGAAGATGCAGTCGAGTGGAGAAATGGATGTATCATGAGGATGAGTTTCTGCTCACTAACATATAATTACTGTAGCATTTCAAAATATTAGGAATATTGAGGACAAGGAGTTAACTTAAAAAAAAAACTAGAAAAATGCACCAAAAAGAAAAATGTCAGCAGGATATATGTGAGCAAATTTAAGATGGCGGACTAATGAGTTATCACCATTCTCAACAAACCTGAAGTGTTTTATTTCTCTCATACCACAGTGTTGTGCTGTTAAAGGAAAATAATCAACAACAGGATGGTGTGAAGGAGTGGAGATACGACAAAGATTCTTTTCTCTAAAAGTGATGATACATGGGGCAACTTTTTGGGCAGTGTTGTCGGCAACGGGCAACCAGGTGAAACACAGGGCAGCTAATTAGGGCAACAGATAATTGGCAACAACCAATCAGATAAGAGCAAATCTGTTGCCATGGAGACAGACAGCGCAAAGATGGACACTGAAACATTCGCAGTGGTCACTTTTGTCTCGGCTTCAGCCTTTATTTCACTCAAATAAGTATCACTTCTGGAACAAAACTGAATAGATTCTCTGGTTAAAAGATAATTTGCCATTATTTTAACATCTATAAGTCAAAATAACCACATTATTCTGTTAAACACTTTTTAAATCTCTTTAAAAATGCTACTAGCATCAATCACATATGCTATAACTAGTAACTGACACATACATCACAAAAACATCATCGTTTCATTCTCATCTCAGCAAAAAAGAAAAAAGGACATGGAGCAGGAGATGCTGCTGAGGAGGAAAAGGGCGTGGCAGAGCTCCTGAAAGGCTTTCTTTCTTTCTTACATCCTGAAGTTTGTACTGTTTCGCCCTCGGATTCCACAAGTCGTCGTGCTCTGGATGTGAATTGGATCAGACGATAAGATCGACAATCTCTATTACAACTCACAAAAAAAAAAAATCATGAGCTGCCCATCACTTTAACTTGACACAAGAGAGCTAACATTATCCTACATAGCTAGCGATAACTTTCAGCTAACTATGTTAGTAGAAACTACCACTAGTTAGCTAAGTCCCATTCAATCTCTATCTCTATGGAGCGGTGGTTAGCTAACAGCAGTTTACACTTAGCTGAAAAAAAATCAATGACTTACGTAATTACAACCTGAGCACATAAAGATAGATGTCTGTTGGTTTTCTAAGCATTTGATGAGGTAAATTCGCCACTTTGGGTTAACACACACATAACAGCTTACCAACAAAAAACGATCTAAGTTGTGTCTGTTTTTCTTCGCTCCACTGCCGGAGACGCCGCCATCTTTGTTGGAAATTTCAGAAGCTCTCAGGTGGTCATGTGATTCCCTTCTAGTGCTTTGATTGGATGAGCTTAATAATAAAAAGTTGCGCAAAATGATCAAAATCGTTCGGATAAAAATGATGTTGCCCCAATCTCAATGGAAAAGTGTCGAAGTGCAATTGCTGGGGCAACACTGCCCAAAAAGTTGCCCCATGTATCATCACCTTAAGAGCACATCCTGAAGTGTTTTATTCCTCTTATACCACAGCACTAGATCAATGATACCACTGTTTTATTAGATAAAGAATGAACCTTTGTATGTTTTATCCATTTATAGACGTATTTAATGTTGAAAATGTCGACAAAACAAGTCATCGACGTTATAGCAGCTGTAAACATCATTCCATCCCCAGCATCACCAGTTTGTATCCCTCTGTTGAAGGCAAAGATAAAGATATATACAGGGGAAGTCTGGTCCAGTGGTTCACCTCAGAAGCACCATCTCAGACAATGCAAGGTTGGAGAATGAATTGACCTACAGGCTAGAGAGAGCAAGCACAGATTTCGTCGAAGTGCACAAAACCACCATGTTTCTACCCTTGTCAAGTGTAAAGTATACCGTGTGGTAGTACTGCACAGGCGATTGCTCTAAGACAACGAGGGAGGCTCAGCCTCCTCTAAAAATGATGAACATCGTGTAGGATGAATTGCGCTAGGCTTATGTTATAGCCGACCTTATAACATTGCTATTTCAGATCCAGAATCATAGAAATATATGTGCTCAACCCAACTACAGTGCGAAATCATTCCGTTATAACTTTCCCCAGTTCGCCTAATGTGTGCGTGAGTTTTTCCCCCTCGTGGCAGCGCGATGCAGCCCAGCCTCAGTGCACTTCAATGGCATTTGGGAGCTATGCGCTTTCAATATCAAAATGCAAGACGGTTATTAGACAAATACTGCGAAAACGCCTGCCCACGGACTCCCACGGACTCCCAGCCTCACAGTGGGAGGGACATGGCAAAGCTTTCCACGAGGAGACTGGTGATTGGTGAAAGCGGACGGATATTTTCTTTGATTGACAGCTCGTTTCAAATATAGACAGGCAGCGGTGAATCTCAGTTCAGTCCCATGCGGATTTGCAAGTGCTGTGGTGTATTGTAAGAGATCAGCTTACATTTCGATTTCATTCATTACATACGGTTTCTACCAGCTTTTTTAGTTTGTATATATTTTCATTGTAAATAAAGTGTAAATATAGTGTTGTCAAGTTTGCTATCTTAGTTCCAGAAATTTCGTTTATTTGAATGACGTAACTTGAGGGGGCTAGTCAGCTAGCAAGAAAGCTGCGCACGGATGCCAAGCATTGTTGATTTAATTTTGGCGAAGCCATTTGCCAGTCTTCCTTTCGAGGAAAAAATTAAAATTAAAGAGCAGGGTAGACCAACGCCTCAAATTGACTTGGTGAAAAAGGTAGGGAATAATACTCGTTCCTTTCAGCTCTCCTGGTACGAGAAAGTGAATTGGCTAACAGCAAGTGACCCACATCAACAACAGTAAATAGGCTACTTTAGTAATATGTCATGGATGGACCAAAAATATAGAATCTATTTAAAATGTTTATGCTGAGTATATTATATTGGAATATATATTTTTCTGGATATGAATTAAACACAGCTACAATTTGGAAAACATTTTAAACAAAAACACAGCCGAGAACATTTCACACTACAGACCTGGATTAAAAGTGAAGGGTTATCAAAATTGTCAATAAAATATTTCTCAGTCAAAATAAGTAAAATATGGGGAAAGTGTCATTGAATGAAATGTGTGGCACCCAGCTCTATGTTTGGCTCCCCAAGGTCAGTGCTTGTGCCTATTCCAGAACACTCTGCTGTTACTGCTGAGGTTCCTGACAAAGAGCTGCTTTCAATAATGATCAATTTTTAAACAACATGCCACAATTTTAAAATATAAAATGTTAAAATATACCCCCCTACACACACACACACACACACACACACACACACACCACCATCATGTATATTGGACAGTAGGCTAATGGGCCAAAAGAACCTGTTATTTCACAGTTTGTGACCCTGCCAACAATCAGCCAGATCAGAGGCAAGAGTATGGGCAAAATTGATGTGTTTTTTTCTTTTTTCTTTTAAAATCTGGAAATATCGTAACCGACCAGCCTCCCCTGTTTGAAAGACTACCAGCCGCCACTGTAGTACTGTCATCCCTATTGTATGAAGTGGAGACCTGGACCATCTACCAGGCCCAAGTAAAGAAACTGCATTCCTGTATGATGAGGCACTTGCGGCAAATAATGAACATCACATCACATGGCAGGATAAAATCACCAACAAAGAAATTCTCCATCATGCAAGTCTTCCATCGATGGAGCAGATGCTCACTGAAAAGAACCTAAAATGGCTTGGACATGTCCACGGGATCATCGAATCATCGACTGCCGAGACTAATATTGTACTCCAAACTTGGTAATGGGAAGAGGGATCAGGGAAGACCACATGTGAGATTCAAAGATACTGTGAAGAGGAACATGAAGAAGAAAGGTATCAATACAGTGAGACGGCAGTCCCAGATAAATGACCGACCCTCCTGGAGGGCTTTGATCAGAAGATAGAATGGAACCAAGTATAGAACAGTCATCATCGATTCGACAGACTGCAAATGATTGAAAAAAACGCAGCTTGTTAAAAAAAATGTTGACTGTTGCAAAGCGCTGACACTGGAGATTTGTTTCAAAATGTGAAATGGACATCATGTTACAATTTTTTTGAACGGAACATCCACCTAAGAATGAGCCGTTACTATAGAAACGATAATGCATTATATAAAGCATGTTAATGCGAATGTGACGGCTGTTGATAATGAAAACCAATCAAAATTCAACAGCGGTGGTTGTTGGGGTGGGGTTTGGTTTGGGTTTTTTTTTTTTTTTTGGTGGCCTAAATTTTTGTGGTGTACTCTGCCATATTTTTTCCTGTAATTTAAATTACAGGAGCACTTTTGAGCGAATCTGTTTTAAGTGATAACTTATATCCCAGACATCCCAAACAGTAGGATATTTTGCTGTTTTGTGTAGCCGTGTTTCATTTCGAAGAGGACACAGCTATGTGACAAACTTAAGCTGCTTGATGGATGAGTGAAATGGGGGCTCTGGCCAGGACAAACACATTGTGAATAGGTCCTCATTCATTTGGGGCCTGCGTGGTCAGGTTCGGAGCGGTGTTTCAACAACACCCCTATTGTGCCTTCTCCTTCAATAAATAGAGCCATGCATTCATGGGCGCTATTGATACATCATTTTTCACGTATGTCCAGATGTCACAAATGGAGGAGGGGTGTGGGGGTGGGGTGGGGTAATAGCAGGGGTTTTTCTGAACACACCTGGAGAGTATATAATACCCGAGAATGAGGCTATTATTATTATTATTATTATTTGTATTATTATTATTATTATTATTATTATTATTATTGTTGTTGTTGTTGTTGTAATAAAAGTATGATAGATTTTTTTAGGAATCTTTCCCAACAACTTCTGAACTGTAATATATATATAACATTTCATTTTGCTACACTAGCCCAACTGTTTTTTTTTTCTTTTTTAATACTTTTTTTTTCCACCGTCCTTCTATTCCTACAATGATGGACAGTAACATAAGCTGTTTATCCTCAACGTCGCCTTAAATCCACAGAGAAAACATATGCATTCTCCTCTGCTGAAACCCTTTATGATATCATTCGTTTGCCAGCTTGGAGCTGTAGCGAGACTTCATATAAATCCGCTCACCTTTTTTTTTTCCTCCTGGGCTGTCAGTTCATCTGGCATGGAGTCAGTGAGAAAACTCTATAACTCAGGACCGCTTACGGCTGAGAGAGAGGTATTGGCTTACATCGGAGCAGGTGGATGCTCGCTCAGACAGCCAGGAACGCCATGCTGCACGTTACACTTTTTCTCACCGCAGGAACTGAAAAGATTATAGACCGCCACAAAAACCTCTTTCATGTCCCGAGATGTAGAACAGCCCTGGGATTTAAAAAAAAAAAATCAATCAATCAATCAATCAATCAATCAATCAATCAATCAATCAATCAATCAATCAACCCAATAAGCTGTAGGAGGAGACATGGAGATGATACTGATCCCGCAATTCTTCATCTGTTCAGCCAAATATTCTCAGATCTGACTGATCAGAAGAGAAGGTGTTGATTAATTCTCCAAAGAGTAGTCCAGCTGCAGATCACAAGTGATAATAAACCATGACGTTCATTGGCCTATTTCACTGTATAATTGCGGCTACATTTCAAGCGTTGACTCTGTTAGTCAACTCTGTTATTGTTAAACTGGGCAATCCATCAACAGATTTGAGAATATTACAACCCCGATTCCATAAAAGTTGGGACAAAGTACAAATTGTAAATAAAAATGGAATGCAATGATGTGGAAGTTTCAAAATTCCATATTTTATTCAGAATAGAACATAGATGACATATCAAATGTTTAAACTGAGAAAATGTATCATTTAAAGAGAAAAATTAGGTGATTTTAAATTTCATGACAACAACACATCTCAAAAAAGTTGGGACAAAGCCATGTTTACCACTGTGAGACATCCCCTTTTCTCTTTACAACAGTCTGTAAACGTCTGGGGACTGAGGAGACAAGTTGCTCAAGTTTAGGGATAGGAATGTTAACCCATTCTTGTCTAATGTAGGATTCTAGTTGCTCAACTGTCTTAGGTCTTTTTTGTCGTATCTTCCGTTTTATGATGCGCCAAATGTTTTCTATGGGTGAAAGATCTGGACTGCAGGCTGGCCAGTTCAGTACCCGGACCCTTCTTCTACGCAGCCATGATGCTGTAATTGATGCAGTATGTGGTTTAGCATTGTCATGTTGGAAAATGCAAGGTCTTCCCTGAAAGAGACGTCGTCTGGATGGGAGCATATGTTGCTCTAGAACCTGGATATAGACCCTTTTCAGTCACGTGACCTTCGTAAACGCGACCACCATTTTGGACATGTAGCGGACTTCGGCTCGAATCAGTTTGAATGCGAGGAAGGCAACAAACGGAGAACATAAAAGAAAAAGGAGCGAGATGCAGAAAACACCTTCACTATCCAGCGACGTAGGGCATTTACAGGGCGAGCAGAGGGAGAGGTATTTGCAAAAATTGAGGTTAGCAGGCTTAGAGAACGACGTTTACCTGCTTCCACCAGGATTGTTCACTGACGTACGGAAGTACACGAAGCCCTCGTCTTTACCTGACTTCGGCCCACATGATCTGTATACCTATGTCGTTAAAAACCCATTGCCACACACATACACGCCAACGTCCGAGGTTCCGGAGCGCGCTCCGGCTTGCTCCCGGAGTGCTCCGGCCGAGGTTCCCCTCAAATTAAGCAGCGCGTGCCGGCTTGCTCCAGGAGTGCTCTGGCCGAGGTTATGGAGCGCGCTCCGGCTTGCTCCGGAGCAAGCCGGAGCGCGCTGCTTAATTTGAGGGGAACTTCGGCCGGAGTGTGCTCCGGAACCTCGGCCGGAGCACTCCGGGAGCAAGCTGGCGCGCGCTGCTTAATTTGAGGGGAACCTCGGCCGGAGCACTCCGGGAGCAAGCTGGCGCGCGCTGCTTAATTTGAGGGGAACCTCGGCCGGAGCACTCCGGGAGCAAGCCGGCGCACGCTGCTTAATTTGAGGGGAACCTCGGCCGGAGCACTCCAGGAGCAAGCCGGAGCGCGCTCCGGAACCTCGAACGTTGGCTCCGGCAGCTATTTATACTGGATCCGGTGTAAATAGCTGCCGGATCATAATTACAGTAAACTAGTAAATACAGTAAAGGAAAAACTTGAGACTGAAAGGTTTTAACAGTCATCCAAATGACTGAACGTAAACATTGCTACAGTAACATACCAGCTACTTGTTGACATTAGCTAGTCAACAATAGCTACTACAGAAGAACAAAGAGGTTACAATGGGTTATTTTAGCCTATTTGGTTACACACTCGCCGCCACAGAATGTTAACAGCAATGTAATGCCTTTTCTGGCTAATTTTATTCGTCTTACCTCCAACAAAGTGGTCACTACACAAGCGCTGGTATGCCGCTATCCATCTTCTCCGTCGGTCAGCATCTACCGGGATCCGATAAAATGATAAACCTTGCCTTGTTTGTTGATGGTTACTACATCCAGGTGCACAACAATATAGTGGCATGATGGAAGTCTTGCTGAAAGTAAAAACTTTCTTTGCTGCCGTTCCTCAATGTTGGCTGTGGTAAACTACTGGTAGTACATGTCCAAAATGGCGGCCGCGTTTGTCGTGACGTCACGTGAAAAGGGTCCATACCTTTCAGCATTGATGGTGTCTTTCCAGATGTGTAAGCTGCCCATGCCACACGCACTAATGCAACCCCATACCATCAGAGATGCAGGCTTCTGAACTGAGCGCTGATAACAACTTGGGTCGTCCTTCTCCTCTTTAGTCCGAATGACACGGCGTCCCTGATTTCCATAAAGAACTTCAAATTTTGATTTGTCTGACCACAGAACAGTTTTCCACTTTGCCACAGTCCATTTTAAATGAGCCTTGGCCCAGAGAAGATGTCTGCGCTTCTGGATCATGTTTAGATACGGCTTCTTCTTTGAACTATAGTTTTAGCTGGCAACGGCGGATGGCACGGTGAATTGTGTTCACAGATAATGTTCTCTGGAAATATTCCTGAGCCCATTTTGTGATTTCCAATACAGAAGCATGCCTGTATGTGATGCAGTGCCGTCTAAGGGCCCGAAGATCACGGGCACCCAGTATGGTTTTCCGGCCTTGACCCTTACGCACAGAGTTTCTTCCAGATTCTCTGAATCTTTTGATGATATTATGCACTGTAGATGATGATATGTTCAAACTCTTTGCAATTTTACACTGTCGAACTCCTTTCTGATATTGCTCCACTATTTGTCGGCGCAGAATTAGGGGGATTGGTGATCCTCTTCCCATCTTTACTTCTGAGAGCCGCTGCCACTCCAAGATGCTCTTTTTATACCCAGTCATGTTAATGACCCATTGCCAATTGACCTAATGAGTTGCAATTTGGTCCTCCAGCTGTTCCTTTTTTGTACCTTTAACTTTTCCAGCCTCTTATTGCCCCGTCCCAACTTTTTTGAGATGTGTTGCTGTCATGAAATTTCAAAATGTCTCACTTTTGACATTTGGTATGTTGTTTATGTTCTATTGTGAATACAATAGCAGTTTTTGAGATTTGTAAATTATTGCATTCCGTTTTTATTTACAATTTGTACTTTGTCCCAACTTTTTTGGAATCGGGGTTGTATTATTGTTTGTTTGTTTGTTTGTTTGTTTGTTTGTTTGTTTGTTTGTTTGTTTGTTTGTTTTTTAAATGAGGTGAGAGGTTCACTCCAATATCACAATAACAGAGTTGACAAAAAATTAATCTACTGGATTTTTGGTACAAATTCCTCAACATTTTGTTCAAATTAATGAGAGAAGAAACAGAACACTCTCTCCCTCACTGCCTTTCTGAAGTTTCCCGCCAGAGGAAGTGACATCACTCGGTGCAGGGGTCATGCATCTTTGTGGATTAAAAATCTTTGTGGATTTTATGCAGTTTTATAACAGAGTTAACAGAGTTCACAAGAACATTGGGATGGAAATGTTTGTTTTTTAATTACTGAAATTTCACATAAGATAGAAAATAGACTTTCTATGCAATTGATTTTATAACAGTTAATAGAATACGCTCCAAACAACAGACTGTTGGACTGAATCACTTCCTGTTTATTCGAGTTGAATGGACGAATCAGGTGTCAAAGACAGCCAATAATGTGGGGGGAGGGGGGGGAGTCATTTAGTTAATGTTTTATGGATAAATTGGGTCTAAAATGGACAGCAAACATCGCTATTGGTGAAAGTTTGTCATAAGTTGCATTATTGTTCAAAACTGATTCAATAAAGATTTATTTTGTGGAAAAATAACAAAAGGTTTATTTCAGAGACGCAAAATGGACTCCAAATTCTAGAATGACCCGTATATACAGGACCCCATTAAAACTGATAATCATTGTCAAATTAATGTTGAGGACTAAAACCTTTTGGAACATGCTCTTATTGGAAACTAATCAATTTCATGGTGTTAACAGTAACTGTTTCAGCACACCGCTCAGTTGTTTATTATTTTCCCATAACTGCAACCAACACCGATGGTGTAGTGGTTAGCACTGTCGTCTCACAGCAAGAAGGTTCTGGGTTCGAGCCCCGTGGCTGCCAAGGGCTCTTCTGTGTGGAGTTTGCATGTTCTCCCCGTGTCCGCGTGGGTTTCCTCCGGGTGCTCCGGTTTCCCCCACAGTCCAAAGACATGCAGGTTAGGTTAACTGGTGACTCTAAATTGAGCGTAGGTGTGAATGTGAGTGTGAATGGTTGCCTGTGTCTATGTGTCAGCCCTGTGATGACCTGGCGACTTGTCCAGGGTGTACCCCGCTTCTCACCCATAGTCGGCTGGGATAGGCTCCAGCTTGCCCGTGACCCTGAACAGGATAAGCAGCTACAGATAATGGATGGATGCAACCCACATGTGTTTTATTCCTTATAGATCAACGTGATAGATGTAAAGTCTGCCCATAGAGTTTAATAGACTTTAACGTATCCTCGATTGTTTAAATTAGCCGTTAAATGCTCTCTGCGGCGCCTTGCTAACACGATGTAGCGCTTCACTGTGTAAATCACCAGGGTTTGTGTTCTTGAGGTGAGAATGGAGTAAATTGTATGTCAGGGCAGAGGGTGGGTTTAGGTATGTGTCACCTCATTAGGTCCCTCATTAAGTCTGAAGCAGGCTACCATGATTAAGCATACGCTGAGGCAGAGGCATTATTTCAGCCGTGCACAGAAAAGCAGCCTCATCCTCGAACTTTCAAAGGTTTTGTTCTTGTAACCTCCTAAAATACAGAGCATAACAATTTTCCCTCTGTCTTTCCCTCCCGTCGGTTACATCTTACCCGCCGTGCCTCCTTCCCTCCCTCCCTCCCTCTCATTCTCTTGTTACTGACATCAGGGCATTCCACGGTTGTCTTAATAAACTGCAATCGCAATAAACCAGAACCAATTACACGCACAGCCAGACGAGCTGACCTCACAAAAAACAGAAGCGATCCACCTGGACTATGATGGCATTCCTATCCTGGTTCATCACCGCAGCACAGATAACTAGTCTCCCAAACCAGGCCAGGCTACGGTTCCTCCTAAAGTCCTCAAGTCCTAAAGTTCAACCCAGTCGTGTATTTCAACCCCACTCGCTGACTGGCCCCTTTTTCTCCCACCTTCATAAACAACCCATCAAGTTCCCCCCCCCCCCCCCCACTCCACATCATCCCCTCACTCCCACCCCCTCCAGCCTCCTATTAGCAGCTAATAAGGTTGAGTTACCTCTCAGCAAGCTGCCAAGTGGCCTCTGCTGGGCCTCAGCGACTGTTTGTGCTTGGCAAGGCCTGTCGAGAGGACCTGCCCCAACACTTCAACGGCAGAATAACAAACGGCGCTCAAGCCCTTCAAACCCTGACACAGTTTCACTCCCGAGACAGAAGCTGTTTAATTAAATCCAGTAGCAAACAGTGATTTGTGAGCGAGCATCTCAGCGAACGATCATTAGGACTCGCTGTACGGATGACATTGTGGAAATTGTAACATTTAAGAGATAACTAGAAAATGCATTCTCTAAAGAGAATGAGAAGAATTGCACACGATGCAGCAGACCATTAATATCGAGAGTGTGTGTGTGTGTGTGTGTGTGTGTGTGTGTGTGTGTGTGTGTGTGTGTGTGTGTGTGAGTGTACAGTGTACAGTATGTGTGTGTGTGTGTGT